>NC_040039.1:21052749-21151864 GCF_003713205.1 Coffea eugenioides
ATCTATAGCGATCCGGAACTTACGAACGAGCGTAAACGAGTCAAAATGGCAAAATAACCCAAAATAAAAAAAAATAAAAAAAAAAAGAAATCCGGAGTCGGCCATGAATAGTGACCGACCCGTCAGAACCCAACCGAAATAGCCAACAAACATTCACATCTGAACTTTAGCGTTCACAAATCAAAATGACATACAAAAGTTTTCAAAAGTTAATATATACACACGGTTTGACAAATCAAAAGAGAAAACGCCCCAAAAGTACACTTAGGGTTTTAATACATGAGCTATACAAAAGATATGTTCAACTAGCTGAATTTGGCAGCCATTTATCAAATCCAGACCAAAAGGGGTTTATTTTCCTGTAAGGAAAACAAAAGGAACAGAAAGGGGTGAGCTTGCGCTCAATGAGGTACCAAACAGATAGCATTAAAATCATAGCATTTCACATTTAACAAATCAGGTACACATGTCAGAGGTAAAGCAAAAGAACCAATGATTCAAATCAGAAGGATACGGGTGGCTCTCAGGAGCCAAATTTCCAGCGCAGTACTTGATCCAAACCGGTTGACTCTCCGTCAACGTATATAGAACCAATGCGTCCGTAGACCCCTCTTTACTCCGAATTCCGTCCACCAAACACCCCTTTACCGGGCCCGCTCACCTCAACGAACAAAATGGTAATACTCGAGTATACCCGGAATCAAGGGTCTCAATACCCAAAATCCCGAACAGACTACCGTGGTTCGTTATCTAATCGTCCAGGCCCTTGCCGGCCCGACTCGAATAACTTAGCCACAGGATTGAGCTCATAGGTCATAGAAATCCGAACAGATGCAGACACAGATAACAGATTCAGATACAGATACAGAATAGCAGATTCAGATAGCAGATTCAGACGGCAATTCAGATAGGCACTCAAAATTGGCATATGGACAGACAAGAGAACGAGTGTGATAAAGTACACCCTCGTCTCAAACAAATTAACAATTGCCGAGCAGAAATCAAGTTAGACAGCAATGGAGGGGAGTGGTACACTCACCGGCTCAACTTCAAAAGTTTTTACTTCAGATTGGCCTTAATCGCCAAGAAACCCTAAAATAACCAAAATAAACCAATTGAAGGTTTCACATCCGTAATCGAGTAAACACAATGCACATGAGGCTCGACTACTAGTCGTATGCCTCGCCAAATAATTACTCATGCAAGGGTACAAAACATGATTTTCTTGGAAACAAAAGATAACATGAAGACCTAGGGTCAACAACCCAAAAGCCCTTCATTTCCATCAAAAGGCAAATCCAACTTAAAGAACCAAACGGCCTAGAAAATCGGACAGCATTTCCCCTAAATTTCTTACTTTTCCAGCCATTTAGGCTTCATGATTTCCTCAAATCAGTCCCAAAACCTCACACAAAAGTCATCTCATTTCCCAAAAGCCGTTCACTAGGCTCAAAGCAATACAAGTACAAAAGTTAGCTAGGAAATGACCGGAATAAGAGTAAGCCTTAAAACATGCAAACAAGTACAATGAGACTCGATAACGAATCATAAAACCATGCCAATCACAACCCCAATAGGGTTTCATATACATAAATAAGCATCATAAGCAAACCAGAAATTAGAAGTAGCATAAGTCGTGGCCCCGAATAGAAAAACTGTTTTGCCCTTATTATGCGGTAATGGCGTCAAATTCACTACGGTTATCGGATGGGGGTGTAAGACCCACCGTTTCGAAGCTATGAAACAGGGCTACAACAATGTAGAAGGCCACTCAGTCCAGTTCCTAGCACAACTAGGTCAAATGTGACAAAAACTAAACCAGCATTACCAAAACAGGTTTGCAAAACACACAAAACTGTAATGAACACAACTCAGTCCATACAGGTTCAAATGCCGAAATTCCAAAGGCATATGAAAGCTAAGACATCAAGCTACATTTCATCAGAAGACACCAACAACAAAATCCAAACCAATTCCAGTCAAAACAGGCAATTACTATCGCAGTTCGGACATTCTGTTCACCACAACCAGCAACAGTAAAAACGGCATAACTCACTCTATACTACTCCAAATGCCCTGAAATTTTGCAGGCACTTCATACTCATCAATACCTACAACTTTTATGTTTTGAGCAAAGTCCAATTCGGCCTCTATCTATGACCTAAAATTTCGGACAGATTAAGGGTTCATGAACCCTAACTTTTCACATTTCATTCCAAACCCAAAATTGATTGCATTTAACAACAATTCACACCTACTAGAGCCAAAGCCCCTTATTACCAACCATCATACTAGTCCACAACATCAAAATCATATGAAACCAGAAAATTCCTCATAAAATGGAAAACTTCACCAAATCAAGCCAAACCAAGAAATAAATCATATAATCCATCACTTTAGCCACTTCTAAGCCAAACATAAGCATCATTAGATGTAGTAGGGTGTTCAAGCATCACTTACCAAGAAATCAAGAGAGATAGGGAGTGTGGACACCTTAGCTCTTCAAATCAACCTCACTAATACACTTATTAGCACTAGAAGAAAGGTTTTTATGGAGTGAAATCTAGTCTAAGCTCTTGTTTATGGAAGATTGAGTGAGATGGAAGCTTGAAATTTGATGAAGTTTCTTCCTTCTTTGAGCTTGAGAGGTTCGGCCATCAAGAGTGAAAAATGGTGCATTTTTTTGTGTTTTTTTTTGAAGATATTTAACCAAGTTGGGTCAAAGGTCAAAATAGTGAATAGTATTTCTTAAGGTCAAACCAATGATCTTGTGACACTTGTCACTATCATAAATGCATTCCTATCCTTTCTTTTCTCTCTCACATCAATCAAATCTCACTCTCTACTTATCTCTTAACACCCGATAAATTTTACACAGTATCCGGAACTTAACCCTATTGGCCGAATTTTTCGAACTTTTCGCACTAGTGGGTCCCACGTCCAATATATATTCTTAATTTTCTAAAAAATCTCCAATACTAGAAAAATCATCTAAAAACTATATTTATCCATCAAATCCACTAAGAAAATATTCCTAAGCCAGAAAATGCAGAAAACATGCAATTAAAGGGGAAAACCCTAGGTAAATATTAGGGCAATACGGGTTCTCACAATAAAACTTGAGAAGTTAAGGTTGTGAAACAAAATTTAATTCACAAACAACCTAGAGCTTAGTTAGTCTTAAAAAGGAAAATGGAGTATCTATAAGCCATAATTAATACTGGATTGAGAAAGTATATTAGTTTAAACATTATACAAGTTTATAAACTTGAAGATAGGTATTTCACGGTTTAAAAATAATAAAGTCAATAAGTTTCAAAAATAAAATGATAAATAAATATTGAGAATGTTATGGTTGTATTTTAAGGTCAAACTTGATTTTAATAAGTGTAAAGTCGCAAATAAGTTAATTGTGCAAAATATCGGACTATTTGAATTTTGCCAAGTTAAATTAATATTTCTTGATGTAGGTTATTTTATTTCTTTAATATTAATTCCTTGTATTTCAATAGCTAATTTTAAGTGTTAATAACGTTAGGTGTTAACGGGAACCTAGAATTAAGACGAAATCATTTTAGGTCAAAACTCTTTATAATTACACTTAGGACGTTGAATCTCGATAATTTAATTTTTCCGAGACTAGTATGCTAGTAGGCTATCAAATTTCATTTCGGGTGAAATTTTGGAGTTAGTTTACAAATGAGGGACCTAAGTCGAAGGTCGAACAAGATGTTAAAAGACCAAATTGGCCTTCCTCCATTTCAAATTCACCATGCAGCCATGGAACCATCTTGAACGAGCTTCAATTCCAAACACTTCCAATTTCTGCTGGGTCCATTTTCCAATCTTCATTCCAGAACCTTCCATCCTTGATGCTGACTCAACTCCACTTAAAACACTTCACTATATACACTCCACTACCACACTCTCTTATATCATTTCCAATCCACCACAACATCAACCTTCCATTTTCTTTTCTGCTGCAAGCCGTGAGTGATCAGCTTCTTTGGAGTTAACGACCGAGAGAGAAAAGTGAGGACTTAGCTTATTTCCTAGCCTCACTTCAAGACCAACCGAGAGAGAGAGAGAGAGAGCCGAATTCTTTGTTCACTTCCTTCCTGTCCGTAAGCTTGAGCAAGGGAGAGAGGAAGTTGGTGAGCTGCAATCCGAACTGTTCGAGAAAGAGTAAGCAAGAGGAAGCGTGCGAGCTGACCATTCCCTTTCTCATCTTCAATCAGCTGAGCTCAACCCCAACAACCTACACCATCACCTTCACAAACTAAGCTCAGCCCAGCTATACCGAGCCTCTTGGCAAGCCGAGGGAAAAATTTTAGCAGCTGCTTGTTCCGTGAGTTGAACTTCAAGCTGAGGTAAGTTCTGAACCTAGACTAGTTGATAGGAGGTAGATGATGTTGATTATAAGCATGCATGTGGGGGTTGCGCGATTGGATGACAAATTAAGTCACAAGAAATCTGATTGTGAAGGAATTGGGGTTGTCGAGTGTGTAAGCTGGAAATTTGCAGTGTTAATTGGACAATTTGTGATAATCCGAGCTTAAATGTGCATTTAACTAATCAAAAACTGGATGATCAAGCTTTGCATGAGGTTAATCAGCTTGGATTAAGCATGAAATTTGAAGGGTTATAGAATCCGCCTGCATGCAAGTCCACCGAGAGGAAATTGAATGAGTTTCTGCTAGGATGATAATTTTGATGTTGTTCGCACTTGGTTTGGATTAAAACTGATAGATAGCTAATTATTTTGGTCTTGCATGTAGCTGAATTTCGGACTGCATGTTGGTTTTTAGCCATGAATAATAATATTTGGCTGAAGGGAATTTTGATAAAAAAAAAATATTTATGGGAGCTGGACCAAAGATGAGGAACTGGGAGCTTGCATGTTTGTCTTGCAGCTTGTGATTCCAGTAAAATGGAAGTTTATGTTAGGTAATGCAAGTAATTTGTTAGCTTTATGTGTTAAGTGAAGTTTAGTTGAAGAAACTAAGGGAAGAGTTGGAATTTTGGGTGAGACCGTGGGAGGAGATTTGCTGGAAATTTTTCCAGGTTGCCCGAATGAAGGAAATGGTGAAGGTTCCAACTATTTTTATGAATTTTGGCCTTGAATTCCTATGTTAAACTGTAATATGTATTGTATATTATCTTGGGTTGGACATGCATGAAAGATTTGAACATGAACTGAAGTGATTATTGGAGGAAAATGTGTATTTGGCTGACTGTTGTAAGGAAAATATTTTCCAGCATGGCCGAGAGAAAGGAGTTGAGCATTTGACTAGTTTCCTTCGAATTTTAGCTAAGATTCTTGTATTGGATGTTTAAGACTAGTTTGTAGCTGGTTAATCTCCTTTTGCATGTTGAGTTGAAATAAAAATTGAAGAAAATTATGGAGAAAGCTCTATAAGTAAACTGTTACATTGTTGGAATTTTTCTTGATTATCGAAACAAGAAATGAATATCTGAATTTCTAAGAGTTATTTGTGTGTAAGCTAACCGTGACTTTCTTTTATGTTTTGAGTTAAATTTCTGTATTGTTGTAAGGAATGATTGTTTGTCGTCAAGAGCTAATGATTGATGAAGCTCTTGGCCATTTGAGTAATTTTTGCAAGAGTTAAATTCTTGGTGGAATTGTTTAAGTTGTTTGGCCGAAATGTACTTGGAAGGCCATGACCTATGATTTGGAATTGTTTTGATATCTTGGACTTCCTTTGTTTAATTTGGAATAGAATCGAACCTGTTGAAACCTAAGGCTAATGATTGATGAAGCCTAGTGAAATTGATGTTTGAATTGTGATTTTGCTATATTGGCAAGTTGGAATATAATGTGCAAATGATTTGGAGTCGTGAAGTCCGTTTTGATCCTTTGAATTGAGTACTTTTTAACCAAACTTTGTTGAAATATTTTGTTCCAGTACTAAGCTATAGAAATTGAGTATAGTACGATAATGCTAAAATTCGAGTATCGGGACTCGTAAAATCTTACCAGCTAGTTAATTCCTTTCTTTGCTTAAACTAGCCTTATTATTTTTGGGAAATAATTGCACTAACTTCCAAACTCTAAATTTTTTGTAAAATTGTCCCTGGCTAGTTGTTTTAGAGAAAACTTGTCAAAAACACGAGATTTTAATAACTTTAAATGAAAGGCATAGAAAACTTGTTCGGCAAGAAACCTTATTTGAAGTAAGTTGGTTCTGAGTTGCACCTCTAGAAAGAAAAGTATTTTTTTTAGGAAACTATATGAAACATTTTATCACCTTTGCTAATCTTAATTCCAAGAAAAATGTCAAGTTATCTCGAGAAAATACAACTAGTTATATACTAGATAATCTCTTATATATATATATAAACCAAGAACTTGTATAGTAAAACTTATAATTTTAAAAACTTGGTTTTCTAGGGTAGCGAGGGCGTGGACTTCGATTCCCAGCTTGACTTTTGAGCTTCACTCTTGGTGAGTGTCCCTGCTTGTTCTATGCTTACTTGATTAAAGTGCTTTCTTGACTTGATATGTGATATCTGGAAAAAAAAAATGGTTTCTGATCCATCGAAGTGAGCAGTGTGTACTTTATCACACTAGCCGTTTGAGTGGTGACTTGCTTGAAATGTTTTCATGAATACTTGCTTGCACTTATTAATCACTAGGCAGGGGAGTGTACTACACCTTAAGGGTGGAAAGGACTCTTACCCTGACCTGGTAATCTCTTGTTGGACGTAACGTCGTTGGATGAATTCCTCGACTAGTCCCTAATCTCTTGTTGGACGTAACGTCGTTGGATGAATTTCTCGACCAGTCCCTAAGGTATACTCGAGTATTACCACTTTCGTGCTTGGCATGCGGGCCTGGGACAGGGGTAAGATTGGTGGTCGGAGTTAAGAAAAATAAAAAGATCTACACGGACCTTAGGTAGTGAAAGTTGACGGAGGGTCGACTACGGAAAATTTTGATCAAGCTCGTGGAGAAATGGCTCCTGAGAGCCCCTGCATCCTATCTTGTGCTGTTAAATGTTTTCCTAATTGTTTACTTTAATTGAAGTTATTACTCGCTATTGTTCTATGTGATTGCATGTTTTGGGGCACCACTGAGCTTTAGCTCACCCCACGTTATTTTGTTTTCCTTGACAGGTTCTGGCATGTGAGAAAGACCTGAAATCTACTTTACTTGTTATGAATGTAATTCGAATTAAACAGTGTAGTTTTGTTTTGGGTTGCCACTTGAAGCTGGAGAAGTGCAAACCCTGGTTTTGTTACTTGGCTTGTAAGAATGTATGTGGCTTGTATGACTTTGTTAAATGGGAATGTTTGACTTTATTCCGTGGTTTGTAATGCGTAAGGTATTTAAGAATTGACGAGTCGCTATCTTAAGGTACTGTTATCTCTGAAGTTAATGTGGTCTTAGTTATTGGTCTATTTTTAGAGGATCAATATTGTAATAGTTTAGGCTATACTTCGGAAGGATTTGGGCTAGAATTCTTGCGTGAGTCCTGGCGAGAGCTAGGCAGACGGCCGCCAACCCTCTGGTTCGCCTTAGGGGGAAGTGGGGTCGCCACATATGAACTCTAAGAGAGTGAATTGAATGAATTTGAGCCAAAACGAGTGAAGTTGGCAAGAAGAGATAGGACAACTTTGTTAGTTTGAGCTGATCAGAATAGAAAAATCAGCCAACTTCCCTGGACTACTGGTATTGATAGGAGAGGAACTAAAGTATAAATTTTATATCGTTGGAAAGCCCTTCGAGTCTAGTTTCCAATGCTACCAACGGTACATGATTCTGACTTTTTTACAGTGAGATATGGCCATTTTCCCGAGACTGTGCGGGCACGACTGTTTTACCTGCGAAGACTATTTTGAACTTGAATGAGATTTTTCTTTTGCGCAACATTCTTGCACTTGTCAAACTTATTTTCTTATGACCTCTTTACTGCATTTTGGGCCTAACTTGCATGGTGAATTAAGTCGATTTAACCACTCACTTGATCACCTAATGAACTTACATTTGGGTTGAAAATGAACCTAGATTATTAACGATTTCACTCGTTGCCCTAGGATTGGGAAACGGAGGTGAACGTAACCAAGGAACTTGACAATTGAACTCTACATTTCTTAACAGATGAGTGTTCCATTACCTGTTAACTGTCTATGTGAAATATCTGAATACTTGATCTGTGACTGGTTGAGCCAAATATTTGTTTTGATAAATTTGAGACGAGCGTGTACTTTATCACATTCGACCTTCTTCGATTCCATTGAGGCTCTGTATACTGCTATTATAAGATGTGATTTCTCTATATTTTACTGTGTGTGAGTTGTTTGGGTGACATCCCATCAACTACTGTAACGTTTTGGGTACCCAACTTCATAGGTGAGTCGGTTGTATCGAGCTAGCAAGCGTTTGGTTGAGAAGGCCGATAAACCCTGAGGACTGTTTACTGAATTTGGAAACTGGTATACTAAATATTACCTAATTACTGTTTGAGGTGTTCGGGCCTTAAGAGGGTTGACTGGTGGACGGGATTTGGAGAAAGTGGTGTTCTACGGACATTATATTCTTTAAATGCAAATGCTGACAAAGAGTCAATGGATTCTCGTATGATCAAGTTTAAGTAGATTTGGCTTTTGGAAGCCACCCGTATCCTTGAATTGAGCTGTGATTAAATTGATATAGTACAATACGGTATTTATTTGTTTATATTACGCCTTCATTTGGCTATGTGCTTACATGTTTATTTGGAACCTCACTGAGTTTTAGCTCACCCTACTCCTTTTGTTTTCCTTAACAGATATGGGATGGACCTATGGTCAAGAACTTCCATAGCTTTACCTTTACCTTGAACTTGTACTCTGGATTGTAACCTTTTGTTTAAAAGAATTTGCTTTTGACTCTTGTAAGCTTGAATTTGTAAGTTTGCCGTATATTATGTAAGTTAAGTGTGGAGTGGTAAGTTTGACTTTTAACTTTATATTTTAACTTTGGGATGCTGGCGAGGCGATTATATTTCTATAAAGGGTTGTACCCTTTGCTTTTGAAGATATTTTGTTAGTTTTTTGGGATTTCTGGTTCATTAGTCGACTAAGTCCCGGTGAGAGTTGGGCAAGAAGTTTGTTAATTCTTATGATTCGTCCTGAGGAGAGATGGGGCTGTCAAATTCTTTGTGTCTGCAAAGATCCTTGACAGGTCACACATTTGTTTCACCATAATTTATCTATATTTAAACTACATACGTAGGCAGCAATGCACAAGATAGGTCACATTTTAAATTTTCATCATACCACTTTGATAAGTAATGCCTAATTTTTCATATTGTTTTTCTTGGTTCAACCTGCAGGTAAGAAGAAACAAGTATGCAATTTGGTGTCTAAATTTTTGTTCTCTAGACAAGGAGCGGCATGTTGTAAACACCAAATTTTGTTATATTTTTAATATTTTTTTAAAATTTTTATTTATTGAAGGGTCAATTATTTTCATGCATTCTAATGTGTGTTTTTCTTATTTTTGTAGATTTATTCAAAAAAATAGAGAAAATAAAAAATAAAAAAAAACTAAAATTTTTTGTATTGTGTGTTTTTCTTATTTTTGTAGGTTTTCCCATTTCTTTTTTTTAAATTATATCAATAGACTCCATAATCATTTTTCCTCGACTAATGTACAATTGAACCAACTCAACACTCCACATCCCATACTTTTTTGTTGATATTTCCTGACAAAAACCAAACACAATCATCACCCTCACACCAACACAACCTAACACACAACTCCCCAATTCTTTTCTCGGTTCCCTCTCTCTTTTTCTAAAAAAAAATCCACAGATGCACTACACACACAACTAACACAATCCATTCTCTCTCTAAAACTCTTTTCTCTCAGATCCCTCCCCACAAGCACACACAATCACTTCAAATTTGCTAGACCATTGGTTACAAAAAGTGGAGGCAAGACGAGAACTTGATCTGTGTCAAAAAGAAAGATTTGTTGCACCTAAAGGATCAACCATCATCAAGGTGAATTCTTTTCCTTTCCCTTTTATTCTTTTAATTGTGTTAAATTGGTCTGTTAGTTAGTTTTCTTTTTGGTTGAAGGTTAAAGTCTTTCTTTTTTTTGCAATTAAGAAATGCGAATGGAATTTTTGGGATTGAACATTGGATTTGGGTTTTGAATGTGGTAATCAACTGCTTATTGGTTCATCTTGGTGCCTATTAGCTTTATGAGAATGCTTATGGTGGAAATTTGCAAGTTTTGTGCATGAAAAGCAATGCAATGGGCTTCTTAATTTGGGTCTATTTTTGCTTAAATTTATCATTTGTTGTTTCTTCTCAAACTAAGGCCATACTTGCATTATAGAATCCATAAGGCTTATTTTGGCGTAGATTTTGAGTTTCAATGAAAATTTGAATGAGTTTGAAAAAAAACCCAACTGTAAATCTATAGTTTCACTACTTTTCATGCATTTTTTGCAAAATCTAAGCCCAGAAACAGATTCTATGCAAAAAATGGAGTCTAGGATGCTATTTTGGTGAATTTTGGTGACCGAAAAGGTAGTTGGCAAGACGCTGATCGCTGGAGCTTGCATCTGGCCGAAAGAGAGGAAGAAGAAGGAGAAAAGAAAAAGAAAAGAATACAAGAAAAAAAAGGAGAAAATAGAGAGAAAAAAGAAAAGGAAAAAATGATGGGTTGAGTTTTTATTTTTTTTGGTCAGGATGTATGAGCAAAATTACATACATTTGTCTTTTACTTAGCCTACTTTTTTTTTTATTGGCTGAACCCCATCCACAGGGTAGAGATGCCACCCCCTAATTTATTAATTAAATAAAACAAGTACAGTGAGTTCGAGGGGCCAATCCCGACCTCAATAACCTAAATTCAACCTTTGTCTACTATCGTTCTTACAGAAGGAACACCTCTAACATCTAAAGCCATCACACCTCTAATAGTTGGAGGGATACTGGAAACAATCTCAAAAACTCTATCTGAATGTAAATAAAGAGATGCTAATTTATCGGCAACTAAATTAGCCTCGCGAAAAATATGCACCATGAAGACCAAAAAATACAACAATAACCTCCTTATTTTCCTTAACACCACACACAACGGCCATGTAGCTAATTTTCCTGAAAGAGCAAACTAGTAAGCACTAGGGAATCAACCTCAACCTACGAAGGTCAAACCCTTCTCTTCTTACATACATGCAGGCCATGCAACAACGAATAAGCTTTCGTCAAAACTACAATGCAATCTCCTAACTCTTTATAGTACGTAAATACCAATTTTCCTTTGTGAGTCCTAACCAAACCTCCATCGAAAGCATGCCCATTAAAAACATTTGCATCAGAGTTGAGTTTGAATTGCCCCAGTGGAGGTTTCACCCAAGCAATCGCCACATGACAAATCTTCTGAGTTGATACGGTAGCAACCGAGCTAACTCACAATCCCTACCCCTTTAAAATGTTTTACCTTAAACACTCTCAAAACTCCCAATAACTCCATAAACTGGTCCACCTGGCATATAATAGTTAATGCTTGACAGGAGCCACCTCTAAAATGAGTATTATTCCTTTCTAAACACAATAACCAACAAATGACCACTGGAAAGGTACCCGTATATGATCTTTAGCCACCAAAGGATTAGAGTAAAACCACATTAAAAAAATTGAAGACAAGCACCCACAACCATCCATGACCACCCCGAATCTCCTAGCAAAATGAGACCACACCTCCACCGCTACCGGTCCCAACAAGAAGAAATGCACAATTGTCTCTTTTGCATTGTAACAACAATGGCATTTGGATGGAAGGTGAACACCATATTTCTGAAGAATAGCATCCAAAGGCAAATAACTCCGAATTCTACTTGGACATTCAATTATTTTGGTTTGTTTAGATGAGATAATTTGGATCTTTTTGGGCTAGAGTAGTATGGCCCAAACACTAAATGACCCAAACATGTTTTCTTTGTATTTCTCATTAAATCATAAATCAAATTTTGTAATTTGGCTCCTAGGTCCTTGTAACGACCCCACCTTCCCCTTAGGCATACCCAAGGGTTTGACGGACTGCTTTCCTAGCTCTCACCGGGACTCACTCACTAGCATTCTTGAAAATGGTAATTCACACCTCTAGATTAACATAGAAGGTCCTCAAATCAACCATAATTCAACTTCATTTACAAGCCAAAAGTGAAACGTAGCTTTACATTGCCAAATATCTCAAATACATTAAATCTATAAAAGTACAAGTACAAGGAACTTATATACATTAGATTACGCTTACTTGCTCCAGCCTCCACTCCTGCAAGGAAAACAACTAATGGGATGAGTTAAAAGTCCAGTGAGATTCCCAAACAAGCAATCAAGCAGGCAAAACACGGAAACATTTACATTTAGTACTTTGTACACTTGGCATAGTAATAAGCAGTCATTTAAGAATCAATCATTCATTCATTAAAATGATACGTGCTCTCTTAGAGCCATTCATTCAAGTCATTCATTCATTCATTCGCCAACTATTTTCCTTATCCCTCAGACATTAGAAAACATTTTCAATTGAAAATTCCTTCAGTGTTCATGTCATTCTTTCATTGATTTCATTGCATTGAATTCACTGGCCAGTTCTCCACCAGATTTCGTGGTAATCGTCGAGTATACCAAACACTGTCCCAGGGCCGCCAGCCACCCGACCGAGTCCGCTTCTGGCTTGAGTCGACTAGCAATGAAGGGCAAGGGCCCAATTCAATCAAAGGCTTACATTCATGCACAAGTAATATTCAATCACTTGATCATTGAAAATTTATATTCACTTAGGTCGAGTGTGATAAAGTATATATGCCCATTGAAATCCATTTAACAATCATTGAAAAGCGTTTAACACTTAAGCAAACATTCACAACATTCCACATAGTCATTAGAAGCACAACATGCAAGGAACACTCACCACTTGATCTCATCAATTGGTCACCCTGGTTCTTCCTCTAGTAACTTAAAGCCAAGATAATGAGAAAATATGAGATTTGATGCTTCACTTAGCAACCACAGAAACTACAATTTTAACCCTAATATTAGAAGACTAAAAAAGCCACGATTTCTTGTTTAAATCAAGTTCAAATCAAGTGAAATATTTCATGCATGCTAAGATTAACATATCACCAAGTATTTCAAATCAAAATATGCAAGATTTAACCAAAGAAAGTTAGGTTTAAAACCCAAAAAATTTTCTAAAGTTTTCCAAGTCCCACTCAATCCATTTGATAAAATTTTCAGCTTTGGTGACATTCTTTGAAAAATTATAACTTGAGTTCTATAGGTTGAAAAATCACAAAACTTACACCATAAGAAAATAGACTCAAAGCACTAACAGGTTTTAGAAGATATCTTCATGAAATTTAGATCATAGGTTAGTCAAATTTCAGTTCAAACTCACTACTATCTCATGTGCAAAGACAGAACAGTCATGGTTTTTCAAGAAATTTTGCAGATTTTTTGGTATTTATAGGAGTTGAACCAAATCCTAATTTTTATATCGTTGAAATCTCTATGAGTCTAGTTTCAAACGCAATGAATGGAACACAATTATGGCTTTCCTATACAAAGTTATAGTCAATTTCCCAAAGTTGCGTAGGGCTTCCTTCGAAAATTTCCAGATTGCTCACAATTTGAGAAAATGAAACTTTTCTTAACAAAATCTCACTCCCTTGGCTCAAATTCATCATACATATGAAGATTAAGATTTAACAAAGTATCTTAAACAAAAACCTTACCAAAATCACCATAAAATTCTGGAAAGTAAAGTTGAAAAATCTTTCTCTTTTAATCGACCAACTCTAGCAGAAATTTCAGCAAAGTTCCCCCAAGTTTTCCCCACAAAACTTCCAACTTCCAACCTTAATTCCATGGCAAATACACAATATATCTTATCCAACATGTCATGAGTTATATAGCAAGTTTTCTTAGCAAAGAATTTCATCACAATTGCAAACATAAAAGTTTACCCTAGACTATCACTTCATGCCTCACAATCAGCCATCAATAGCTTAGAAAACAAACAAAATCTTCCATAAAGTCTTTTCCTTTTTGCTCACAAAACTTCATATGCTAAGTATAGGAAAAGAAAGATAGATTGTTTAGCAAATTTACCTCTTGTTTCCCACAAACTCAAGATGAAAAGCAACCAAGAAGTACTAAGAGTTTCTTCCTCCAAAACTCCTCCAAAAGCTTCCTCTCAAGCTTGATTCAAGATTTGATGGAGTAAATTTAGGTTTCTCTCTTGTTTTCTCACTAAATAGGCAAGGAATCAAAGCTAGGAATGGAGTTGTTTTCTCTGCCTTTTCTCCCCAAATTTCGTCTAGCCCAAGAAGCTTAGTGAAGAAGATTATTTTGTGGTCAAATGGAAGCTTAATAAGGATAAAGATCAAGCTTTAGTCTTGGTCAAACTTGGTGGCTTATTGACAAATGGCAAATCAAGATGTAATCCTTATCTAGTTGTCTTCCATTCACCAAAATATCCATCCCATCTCTAATTATCTCTTAATACCTTGTAAAATAATATTTCTTTTTGTCCAAAATTCCCTCTAATCCTCCAAATTTATGATACACACCTCACTAGTCGATCACACTAGTATCATGCACTATGAGACTTAACATGCATCAAATGAAACATGCACCAAGTAAAATAAGAAAATAGGTCAAAATCATGATTCAACTAATAAAACAATCAAGAATTCAAGGCAAGTAAATGAAAATCAAAGAAAACATGTAACTAACTGTCGGGTCATAACACAACTTGTAAATATCTAAAAGTGAGCAAAAATAAACAAAACCTTTTTTTTTCTTGGTCAAAGCTAGGGTTTGAAATCTCTTGTATTAAAATCTCTTTCTTTCCATAAATATATCATGCCACAAAATGCTAGGCAATCAATTAAAAGAAACAATAAGGTACAACAGTCCGTTATCATTCACTATATATTCAAGCAAGTAAGCCAAAATGAAAATATGAAAATTTTGGGTCCTCACACCGTCTGCCCAACTCTCGTCAAAACTCACTCACTTACTCAATCAACTCTCAAGATTAACCATTCAATCCTCCAAAATAACATTTAAGTTCTACAATTCAACCAAAATTTGAACTTATTTACAACCCAAAAGCCAAATGTATGATACAACATCAAATGTCAAAATACATTCTATCTACCAAAAGTATAAGTACAAGAGGGTTATACACTCTAGTTCACACTTAATTGCTCCAGACCTCAACTCTTGTAAGGAAAACAAAAACCAAAGGAATGAGCTAAAAGCCCAATAAGGTTTCCAAACAAGCAATCAAGTAGATAAAACATGGAAGTATTACATTGAACAATTTGCACACTGTGAACAGTAATAAACAGTCTTTCAAGAAACAAACATTCAATCATTGGAAGGATATGTTCTCACTTGGAGCCATTCATTCAGTCATTCAGTCCCCGACCATTTCCCTTATTCCTCCAACATTTGAAAACATTTAACAATGAAAACTCCTTCAGTGCTCATTTCATTCAGTCAGTCATTTCATTCATTGCATTTCATTCACTGACCAGGTCTCCACCAAATTTCGTGATCATACTCGAGTATACAAAAACAGTGGCCCAGGGTCATCAACCTACCCAACCGAGTCTGCTTCTGGCTCGAATAGGCTAGCAACGAAGGGCAAGGACCTAGTTCAACCAAAGGCTTACAGTCATGCACAAGTAACATTCAATCATTTGATCATCGAAATTTCACATTCACTTAGGTCGAGTGCGATAAAGTACACACTCGTCCATTGAAAATCCATTTTACAATCATTGAGAAGCGTTTAACATTCAAGCAAACATTCGCAACAATTCACATAGTCATTCGAAGCACAACATGTAAGGAACACTCACCGATATCAGTAGAGTAAATGTCAAAAATTCATCCCTGGGTTATGCTTGTGCTCACCGACAAACCCTAAGAATAATCAAGATAAAGATATCATGATCCAACCATCCAAAGCTTAAATAAACAAAGTTCACATATTAGGCTCAACTATGAGCCACAAGCCTATACAAGATGGCCTCTCAAACACACAGGTTTCAAGGACAAATTTAAAAGTGCAAATCAAGAAAAAATCTAAGTATATTCTAAAAGTGAGGAGAGCAATTTAAGCATCCAAAATCTTACCAAAATAAGGTTTAAAACCCAGAAAATGTTTTCCAAAGTTTCCCAAGTCCCACTCAATCCTTTTGATAAAATTTTCAGCTTTGGTGACATTCTTTGAAAAACATAACTTGAGTTTCGTATGTCAAAAAATACAAAACTTACACCATTAGAAAATAAACTCGAAGTACTAATAGACTTTAGAAGACATCTTCATGAAATTCAACCGATAACTTAGTCAAATCTTAGCCTCAATTCACTAGTCAACTGAGTGCAAAAACAGGACAGTCTTGGATTTTATGCCCACTTTGAAATTTTGTTGGTATTTATAGAAAGTGAACCAAATCATGAATTTTATATGGTTAAAATAGCTATGAGTCTAGTTTCAAATGCAACAAACGAGACTCAATTCGGATTTTTCTACACCAAGATATAATAGATTTCCCAAGACTGCTCAGAGTCTCCTATGGAAAAAATTTTCAGCAACACTTGACTCAACCTTCCCACTTAAGCTCATGATTTTTGGTTCAAATCCAACTCACAATCAAAGTTTAATGTCTAACAAAGTTTGCAAAGTAAGATTTTCCCCAAAAGTTTTGAAAAATAAGGGCTAACAGCACTCAAAAGTTTCGGCCCGCAAGAAGCTTTCAAACAGAAATTTTCCTCAAGTCATCTACCTAAATCAAGGTTTCAAAGAAACCCATCATCAACCCATCAAAGATCCAATCTTTCTAGCTACAAATCTATTAGAAACTTGAAGAAAAGAAAGAGTTTCAAGCCAATACCTCTCCTAGCAATTTCAACCACAAAAATAACTAATTTAAGCATATCCCTAGCACATATACATCATAACCCTAAGCTGGAATTTTAACCCCTAGGCTGGAATTTTAAACCCTAGGTTGGAATTTGACACCAAGAGCTAGAAATCCTTCAAGTGAAACAAAAAATACATGTATAAGTTGAAAGATCCTCATGGCAGCCCAAGATTTCATAGCAAAGTAGAAAATAATCATCTCATGATTGGAAAATATGAATCAAATCTAGAAAAGTTCCACCAAGTTCACAACCCATGAAATCTTCCATAAAACTTCCATATTCAAGTAATTTATCTACTAAAATGCAAGATTAAAGGGGAAAAGTAGTTCCTTACTAAGATTACCTTCAATTCCTAAGGAAAGTAGCAAATCACAGCTTTCTTCCCTCAAAATCACACCAAACCAAGCTTCTTCCTTCCTTGTTGCAATCTTCTACTGATGGATATAGGGTTTGAGGTTGATTTTCCCACAAAATCTAGCAAGATTTCAAAGTGAAATTGCAAGAGTTTTTCTCCCTTTTCTCTCTCTTAATTTCGGCCTTCATGGGAGCAAAATTGAAGGATTTTTGGTATAAATTGGAAGATAAATACAAGACCAACTCTTGGTCAAAGCCTTGGCAAGACTTCTTGGATGATCGACAAGTGGCACTAATCCAATTTAAGTCTATCTCTTTGTCACTTTTTTGTCTCCAAACACCAAGATATTTAGGACTTTTCCAATTAATTGTTAACATTTTTAATCACATAATTGCTCTTGCACCACAGTCGTTCCCATCCACCAAATATAACGCACACACCTCACAAGTCAATCAAACTACCTTAATACTCTATAAAACTGAACACGCACTAAAATGTTAAAGAGGAAATGATTAAAATCTTGACTCAACCAATAAAATTACTATAAAATTAAGGCAAGGAAAGTAAAACTAAAAGGAAATATAAATTAATTTTTTAAAAATAGGAGAAAATTTAAAAATAATTTTCGGGTCCTCACAGTCCTTTATTCAAAATTAGAATTTTATAATTTGGTCTCTAAGTTTTTGAGTAATTCTAATGTGAGTCAAAAACTATAATTTTTTTCATTTAGGTCCTTATTTTAATTGCATTGTAGCCCATAAACTTTTTCTTCATTTATTAATGGCCTTTAATCTTTTAAAAAATTATATTTTATACCAAAAAATTGTGATTTTTGTAATTTAGTCCCTAGCAGCTTTTGAATTCACAATTACAATTGTTTCTTTTCTTTAGTTGTTAATTATGTTTTTTAAATGTATTTAGTTTGCAATTTTGGGCATTTTAAGTTCATTTGCATCTTAACATGATAATGTGAATTTAGTACATTTTATATTCTCTTTTAAAGTATTTTCAATTAAATTAGTGTTTTGATCCTTTTGTTGATACTTGACTATAGATCGGTCAATATCTCCTCATTTTGGTCAATATATCAAAAGATAAGTACCCCTGCTATCTTTTAAATTCTGACTATATGCTCTTATGTGTTCCTCTACGTTTATGTGTTTTATGAGTTATTTATTTATTTACTTTAAATTTATATTCATTTTTAAGTTTATTTAATTTAAGTTTTATAATTATTTTGGGGTAGTTGAATACCCAAGATGTAATAAATAGGTTATATTTTTCTTTTATAGAAATTGTAATTAAATAGATAAATGTAATAGATTGGTTATATAGATTTGTTTTCTTATATTTCTCCATTTTAGATTATAATTAAGTCCCCAAATGTAATAGATAGGTTAGATATATTTATTTTTTTGTGTTCCCCCCTTTACATCATATTTAGGTCCCCTAATGTAATAGATACGTTTGTAGCGTGTTTATGTGGCTTATGTGCTTACATGCTTTACTTGCTTTCTTTGAAATCTTGCATCAAAATATTATACTTATATGCTATGCATTCTATGCGCTCGTATGTGTTTATTTAATTTAATCATATTTTGTATATTTTATTATTATAAACAATGAGAGCATGACATCACTACATTAGTCCGATATTAGTTGTGGCCTTTTCCCACTTCCTTACTAGTCCAATGCTGGTAAGAATCTATAGGAATAGGTTATTCCAATGTTAGACCGGTAAGTCCCTTTTGCACACTAAATTCATAAATTGTGTGACATTCATTCCATTTCTGCATATATTTTTTTATTTTACGATCTGTTTTTTTCATGTGGATGTTAATTTTTCCTATTTTGTTTCCTTACCCCGTATATGTTTAATCCATTTCAATTAGACTTCCATTTCTCTAATGAAATTAGAAAATAAGTTAGTTCATTTGCTTTCTTAGATAAGAAGAGCCATCCTTTGAATATGGAAAATTAGACCAGTATGACTTTATTAGTCTTAGCTCGCTACTACCCCTTTAAAAGGAAAAAATTTGTCTCATGAGTCTTAGTCCCCCTATACCCATTATGCTGCATTTCGCTCTTTTTGGTTATGTATACTCATATGCATACATTGTAATTTTTGTTTCTTTGAGTGATTCTACTTCTGAGTAATTCTATTGTGACCCAAAAAATTTAGATTTCTTTCATTCAATCCTTATTTTCATTGCTTTTTGACCCCAAAATTTATCTTTATTTAATTTTGCCCCCTAATCTTTTAAAAATTTGTATTTTGACATCAAACACTTTCTAATTTTACAATTTAGTCACTAATAGCTTTTGATTTCTCAATTATAATTGCTTCCTTTATTTAATTGTTAATTATGTTTTTCTTAAATCCATTTAGTTTTCAATTTTGGAAGTTTTAAGTTCATTTGCATCTTTGGCTTGATAATGTGAATTTAGTATATTTTTATGTTCTCTTTTAAAGTATTTTCAATTAAATTGATGCCTTGATCCTTTTATTGACTCTTGAGCATTAACAGGTCAAGATCCCCTCATTTTTGTTACTGCCTCAAAAGAGAGGTAACTCTACTATCTTTTAAATTCTGATTGTATGCTCTTATGTACTCCTCTGCATTTCTATGTTTTTATATTTTCTTTTATTTATTTACCTCAAGTTTATATTCATTTCTACATTTATTTAGTTTAAATTTATAATTATTTGGTGGGTATTTGAATACCCAAAATGTAGTAGATAGATTATATTTTTCTTTTTACAAAAATTGTAATTAGATAGACAACTATAATAAGTTGGTTATATGGGCTTATTTCTTATATTTTCCTTTTTTAGATTATAGTTAAGCCTTCAAATATAATAAATAGGTTAGATATGTATATTTTCTTGTGTTTCCCCCTTTAGATTATATTTAAGTGCTGTAATGTAATAGATAAGGTTGTGGTGTGTTTATGTGGCTTATGCACTTACGTGCCTAACGTACTTTCTTTAATATCTTGCATCTAAATATTATACTTGTATGTTATGCATGCTATGTGCTCGTTTGTGTTCATTTATTATAATCATGTTTTATATATTTTATTCTTATAAATAATGAGTGTATGACGTCACCACATTAGTCCAATTACTAGTTATAGCCTTTTTTCGCTTCCTTACTAGTCCAAACTAGTGAGGATTTATTGAAATAGATTAGTCCAATACTTGATCCATTGGTCCCTTTTGCGTGCTAGATTCATGAATTGCGTGACATTTATTCCATTTCACGCTTATTTTTTTATTTTAGAATCTTTTTTTCCTTTACATGTTAGTTTTTGCTATTTATTCCCTTACCTCATATATGTTCATTCCATTTCACTAGCATTACATTTCACTTATGAAATTGAAAAATAAGTTAGCTCATTTGATTGTATAGATTAGAAAAGTCAGCCTTCGAATATAAAAAATAAACGAATATGACTTTCTTAGTCTTAACTCGCTACTATCCAACTATAAGAAGGAAAATTGTGCCACGAGTGTAGACACCAAATTTTTGTCATTTTTACCATTTCCTTCAATTTTTATCTATTTAATGAGACATTTACCTTTATGCATTTTAATGTGAATTCTTGTTTTGTAGCTTTGTGACAACCCCACCTCTCCCTAGGGCATACCTTAGGGTTTGGCGGACCGTCTGTCCAACTTTCATCAGGACTCACTCATGTACGAAGAATTTACAAAATAACAACCTCAAGTAATAATAGTAATAACAATTACAACCTTAAATATATATAATTGTGGACATCAAATGTCCAAACAATCTCTTCATACAACCAAGGAGTCAAGCTTACAAAATAAAATCAAGCAAATCCACTAGAAAGCTAATGAGTGCCTATGCAAGCAACTAACAAAACTTAGACAAAGTTTATGTCTTTTTCAAGTCCCACTCTCACGTTCTTACCCCTGTAAGGAAAACAAATTGCATGGAATGAGTTAGAAATCCAGTGAGATTCAAGAAACTAGGAAGGTAAATAGCAGGAAAGATACCATACACAGGATATCAAGAAACAAGTCAAACTCAGAAAGATCATGACCTAGTGTATAGTTAAGCAGGTAGACAGATAGATCATGCAATAGTGTACGGTAAAGAACACGTTCATGACAAAGGATATGGGCTGCTCTCGGGACCAGATTCCACCGCAACCTATCCAGGGTCAGTTGATTCTCCATCAACCATGAAATTATAATGTCCGTAAATCACCACTAAATGTCGATCTTCGTCCACCAATCACCCCTTACCGGACCCAAACGTCAAAGAAGCATCCAAGGTTCGTCGATCTCCTCGACCAATCCGTTGTTGGCTCGATTCCACCAACTAGAGATAGGTTGGGCTTATAGTCCTAGATATTCAAGTATTCAAGATTTGGCTTAAATCCCCAAGTATTCAGGTATTCAGGAGTAGAGTCGTTGGCTGTCATCCAACGCTCACGCAGGTAATGATTGGAGACGTTAGTTGTCACTTAACGCTCCGTATTCAGAAATATCAGAGTTCAAGTCATGAATTCCAATCAGGAGTAAACAGGTTAGGAATTTTGTCCTTTACCCAAGGTTGCCCAACATACCCGACTGCTCCGAGGTTGGTCTCAAGCAAGAGATCCAATGAGGGCTCAGTTCAGCCGTTACCGACCTACATTTACGCATATGCATGAGTAACCCAAATTTTCACTTACCCGACGTCTCGGATAAAGATCCAAGGGTCTAGTTCAACCGCTGCAAGAGGAATGCAACTGGTCGATAGTTCAACCGCTGCAAGAGGAATGCAGCTGGTCTACAAACATGCACATAAACATGCAAGTCCGCATGCAGGATCAATTATTCCAAATTCATGGAGATCGAGTGCGAATAAGGACACACTCGTCTAGCCATGACCAAGTCACAAGTAATGCCCAACATATTACATTTTCAAGCATTTCAAGTATTTCAAGTCAAGATATAGGTCACATGCAAATCAAGTTACATGTACATACATGAATGAAATATCAAGTGTTTAGTCAAGTTAGGTCAAGTGCGATAAAGTACACACTCGCCTATGAAATGTCAAATCAAGTCTAGCAAATTTCTAGCAATAATGAGTATGGAACATGCAGTTTGAACACTCACCAATAGTCAAGTAAGCAAGACAAGAGAAAGCTTTCACAATCCTCCTCGGGGTTTCCTTCGAATTCCTCTTGAATACCTGAGACATGCACAATCAACGATTACCTATGATCGTTCAAACAAGGCCAAACAATTTCCCCTCAACCCTTCTCTCAAGCATGCTCAATCTCTTGTCAAATTAAGAGAGAAACTCTCTTCACTTAACCACTAAGGTAACACTCAAGGGAAGATTCAAAAGTGCTCCATTTGTAAGTCAAAACATGGCAAGAGTTTTCGATTCAAAAGTTAGTGTCGCGCCCCATTTTTAAATAAAAAATAATGATGAGTTTTTAGGAAAAAGTGAATTTCAATTTTATTTTTGATTTGAAAAATGATTTTTGATTTAAAAAGAAAAAGGGCCTAAATGGGGTTTGTAATGCGACGATTTGGGCCAAAATTATAGTTTAAAAAGGGTTTTTGAAATAAAAATCGGAGTCGCCACTTGGTATCGAGTTAAGGTGTACCAAGTCCCCTAAAAATGAATTTTCAAAGAAAAAGTAGAAAACCCTTTTTAAATGACTCCAAATCTACGAAAATCAGAGAAAAAGATTCGGGAGTCACATTTGAAGAAAGGGAAGGCAAGGATAAAAATCCAAGGCACCCTTTCAACCTAGTCAAGGCCAGTTGCGTGATTTAGTCAAAAATTTTCTTATTTTAGCCTAAAATTTATCACATTTGGATGTACTATATGAATGCAAACCCTAGACCTAAGAGGGTATCGGGGGGTCAAAATATCTCTTCAAAACTCAATTGGTGCCACTCATATTAATTGTGATGCCCAATAGGGACTCTAGATTTCATTTTTCTCAGAACAAATTTAAACAACGTATTTTACAACGAAAAAACTAAACCCACTAGGCTGCTATAAGGATCAAAAACAGCAAAGAAAGACT
The DNA here is from genome assembly GCF_003713205.1 of Coffea eugenioides. Taxonomy (NCBI): domain Eukaryota; kingdom Viridiplantae; phylum Streptophyta; class Magnoliopsida; order Gentianales; family Rubiaceae; genus Coffea; species Coffea eugenioides. The sequence goes on from NC_040039.1 coordinate 21,076,139, forward strand.
CGGGTAAGAAGATAGCCATGAATATCAGTGCAAGCTTTCGAAGGAAATGGGATTTAGAGCTACCAAGAAACGAAAATGATGTGGCTGTAATTCCAGCCCTAACATCTCACCATCCTTAAACCGTCAAGAATCAAATCTACCAAAGAGAAAACCCACAGACCACATCCATTTCATTTTCATGGAGGAAAGAAAACACAAAGCTGATGGCTTCTTAGGTTCACAAGTTCTCAATCGCACAAATTCAAAACGCACCCCATGACCAACACACAGCCACTCACAAACGGAAAACAAAATCTTTAGTGAACATGAAACAGAAGGGGAGGAAAAATAAACAACAAAACAGTAAAATTTCACAAGCAAGGTCACGAAATACATGTTTTGAAGGCTTCAAGAATCTGTGTTTGAAGAGATACTGGGATGTAAAGTAAAAGGATAATTTACAGTGATGGCTCTTTCTCTCGGTGAAGATGGCGACGGTCGGGAGGATTAGCAGCTCCAGTGGCTCCGTTGCTCCTTGAGGAAATAGCACCAGACCTCTTTTCCTCCTTGCTCTCTCTCCTACTCTCTCCCTCGTTTCTCTCTAGTTTTCTCTTGCTCCTTCTCTCAGCCGTCTTCCCGAAAGCCTCCTTCTTTTTCTCTCATGAAGCCCCTAACTTTTCCTTTCCTCTCTTTTTCCTTTTTCTTTTCCTTTCTTTCAACTCTCCTCCCTAGCTCTCTCATGTTGTTCTCCTTCTCCTCTCTCAAAACCCTTCCCAGCCGTCACTCATTCTTTTCTGTCCAGCCGTCCTTTTCTGTTTTTTCCTCTTCTCCCCCCTTCCGCCTTGCGGCTTCATCTTATGCCTTTTATATAGGAAGCTAAATCCCCAAACCCTCACACCTAAGGTTAGGATGATAGTGAGATTTCTCCAAGATTTTGGAGCCCTTAGATGATAGATTTGAGCCGCTGTAATTCCTCTGTTCGTTTCATGCCTCTGCTTAATATGAAGAAAGAGCTCAGATCCTGTGTGGCTCACGCAAGCGTGAGCTTGCCTTTTTTTCTTTTTTTTGTTTTTCCCCTTTTTTTTCCTTTTTCTGAAATTTAGTATATAAGAAATACTTTTAACCTTAAATAAAATAAAATAAATAAATAAACTAAAAAACCTAAAATTGAACACATAACGCTAAACTTAAATCAATTAAATAAACAAAGTTTAAAACCAAAAATTTGGTGTCTAGAGTTTGCCCCTCTTTGTCTGAGTTTCGAAAAAACTTGAGACAAAGACGTAGACACCGAATACTTACCTGTGTCTTCGACTGTAGCTATTCGAACGACTGCCGTTTTTGAAATGAGGACTGACCCTAACAGGAAAAGAGGTGCTCCCTAGTGGGACTAACCCATGTTTAGTGGCAAAGAAAATAAAATGCTCATTGGTGGGATTAACCCATGTTCAGTGGTAGTGAAAATGAAATGCTCACTGGTGGAACTGACCCACGTCCAGTGGCAGTGTAACTGAAATGCTCACTAGTGGGACTGACCCATGCTCACTAGTGGGACTGACCCACGGCTAGTGGCAGTGCAAAATAAAATGCACGCTAGTGAGACCGATCCATGTTTAGCGGCAATGAAAATAAAATGCTCATTGGTGAGACTAACCCATGTTTAGTGGTAGTGGAAATGAAATGTTTACTGGTGAGACTGACCCCAGTGTAACTGAAATGCTCACTAGTGGGACTGACCCACGGCTAGTGGCAATGTAAATGAAATGCACACTAGTGGGACTGACCCACGGCTAGTGGCAGTGTAAATGAAATACTCACAGTGGGACTGACCCACGGCTAGTGGCAGTGCAAAATAAAATGCACGCTAGTGGGACTGACCCATGTTTAGCGACAATGAAAATGAAATGCTGGTATGTACGAAGAAACTGTATAAGACTTGTTTGAAAAATTATCCAAAAATTTACTCCAGTGTGATGAATCGGTCGGTGGGATTAAACCCAAGCCTGCCATGATAATTGGTCAGTGGGATAACATCCGAGCCTGCCTTGATAATCGGTCAGTGGGATTAAACCCGAGCCTGCCGAAACTTGGTCAATTGGTCAGTGGGATCAATACCCGAGCCTGCCATTCAATTGATCAATTGGTTAGTGAGATCAACACTCGAGCCTGTCGAAATTTGGTCAATTGATCAGTGGGATGAATACCCGAGCCTGCCGTGATGATCGATCAGTGGGATTAAACCCAAACCTGCCGAAACTTGGTCAATTGGTCAATGGGATAACACCCGAGCCTGCCATGAGAATTTTTTAACAAGAAATTAAATTCGATTTGTCAAGAAACCAGAAATTAAATTTGATTTTCCAAGAAACAAGAAATTGAATTTGATTTTTGACTTTTTGACTTTTTGACTTTTTCAATTTTCTGATTGATTTTCCTTCGAGTTTTGAAAGAATCTTTTCAAAGATAATTTGCCCCAGTGTAGGGCCCTTTTCCCTTCTTTCTTCTCTTTCTTCGGTATTGGCCTTCCATATCAGTAGATGCTTCTTCGTCGATTTCAGCCATGAATACCTGCACAGGGGCTTACCAAAGTACGACATGCAACTATTCCTCATGAAAGAACAGTGTTATTGAAATCAAAAGTATATTACCTGACTCTTGGGTGAAATCCTCAAATGTGTTACAAAATTTGCCCCAGTGTGGGCTTATTTCGTGAAATCTCACAAATAAACATTTGCCCCAGTGTGGGCTCGTTTGATTGTAAAAAGTTTTTCAGATGATTCCCCATTTATTTGAACAAAGAGAAACCACACAATGTGAAGAAATTTAAACGTCGAGTTTGAACTCATGCAGACATTTCATGATGAATCCCTCAGAGTAACACCAAATTCAAGAAGATTTCTTCCTCCCTTTTAGCATTGGTGCTTAGGGTAACGGGTCACCACTTCTTGTTGGCTCGTCTTTCAGAACCAATCAAGTGGGCGTTATTTCTGATTTGGAAGTGGTTAAAGGAAATGGGAGGTCAAGATTTGTCCTATTTTTGTGCCCATTCGATATCACATCTTAGTGAAAGTAAATAGTTTGTCACCCTTATTTCTTAAGAAAACTTAGTCAACACATAAGCTTTGTAAGCTTGCAACAGAGGGGTAGAAACGATACCAAAACATGCAAAAACAGGTTATAATCTTATGATCATGAGTGACAGGTAGATTTCTTAGGAGCGTAAACCTTGCTTTGCGTTGTCATGAGGGATAAGTCAGCGATGGACTTTATGAGTTTGTAATGCGGTTGGAAAACGATAGTTAAAGAAAAAATTTTCGAGGGTATTGCACCGAAGATCGCATTTTTCTCAAAAATTGCTCTCATTTCGTACTCAAAGATCTCGGACTTTGTTTGCATTTTTCTCATCATTCACCAGGGACTTCAGCGTCAAATTTTTTTTGCATTTACTTTTCTTGCTTTGCTTTTTGCTTCTTCTTTTTTTTTCGACCTGGTGGATTTTCACATGGTGAGTAGTGTCAACCACATACCCAAGCAATTCAGAAATACAGCTAAAATTTTCTGGCATCAGAAATTTTCTTGACAGGGCCATTGCAAAGAACAGAAGTCAGGACTTTCGACTTTTGTAATGGGGTCTGGTGGGGTTTTTGGAAAAGTTAAGGCTTGAAGGCAAATTTCAAAAGGGGTTTAAGTGACCTGAGATCGCATTGTTGCGCCAACCCTATTTTTAGGGTTAAATCAAAACTTGCCCCAATTTATTCTCAATTGAGGCTATTTTTCTTTCATTTTCTTATCTCTATTTTCTTTTTGGCCTTATGCCATTCTTTTGAACTTTTCAAAGTTTGCCCCAATTTATTGTTGACTGAGGCTATTTTTTCTTTCATTCAAAAATTAAATTTTACCCCAGTGTGGGGTTTGTGAATCTCAGGGGTTGCCAAACGAAATATTTTATTCTGAAAACTCAAAAGGGATAACTAGAGATAGAATGTTTGATTGGAAAAGAAGAGGGCCTGACTTCTTATTTCGTTCCCTACATTAACTCTGAAAGGAAACTTTCATTAATGCGAAAATTCTTGCATGTATCTGAATTAATTGATTGAGGAAGACTCCTGTTCATTTATATCTGTGAAACATAAATGGTATTTATCTCAATTCATATCTTTTGATGATTACAAAACAAGCGGATGCTACTAATACTTTTTGTAGAAACCCTTTTCAGAAATGACACTAAACAGGTCTTTGGACTTAGAGTAAAAAGATGATCAAAAAAGGTGAAAAGTGTTGAGGAAGATGTCGGACGCACAAAAGGAGAGTATCAGACGTCCGACATCCATTGAGTAACTTCGGACGTATGAAGAACTCAGACTCGGATGTCCGAAGAAGACAAGCCAGGGCTTCTACGATTACTGATCACGATCGGACGCTCAACACCTGAGCATCGGACGTCTGACAAGCATTGCTGCACTTCGGACGCAACACATTGGACGCATCGGCCGTTCAAAGGAATTGAAAAGGAACCTCCAAATCTGCATCTTACCCTCGGACGCATGGTAATAGGGGATCGGACGTCCTAAGAGGCTCAAGAAGATTTCTCAAATTCATTGACCTCGTTCGGACGCATAAAAACTGAATATCGGATGTCCGACAGCACCAACGGCTAGTTGACTCTTCAGTTGCCTTCTATCCGTTGACAGCATTAATTAAAGAATTTCTTGGTCTCCTATAAAAGGAAAAAAGTCAACCACCTCAGAGTAACTTTGCACATCCAGTCTACATCAAATAGTGAGTGATTCAAGTAGTTGAATACTCAAAAAGGGATTATTTGAATTCTCAGCTTGTGCAATTTTCTTGTAGCTTTTCAAGTGTGACTCAGCTTCTTCAATAGTGTAGCTTTGTGAGGGTTATCAGAGTGTTTGTAAAACTTCCTTGCTTGACCAAGTGTGGTTTGGGGCAAGAAGGAAGTGATCCTTCCATTGTACACAGAAATTGGTTGCAAGTTTGTTCAACTTGAAGTAGCTGGTTATATAAAGTATTGTTCAAACTCAAGTTGAGTTTGAAGGCTGGTTTGTCTCTTTACTTTCGTTTACAGCTTTACTATATAAACTGTTCATCTCTTCATCTCACGAACAACTGTGCTTTCTTGTAATCTGATCCATTGAGTGGTCTTCGAGAAAAGGAGGGCAGGTTTGAAAAAAAGTGACCTATATCTTAGCTGGTTTTAGAAAACCTAATTCACCCCCCCTCTTAGGTTGTCTTCGATCCTTACAATTGGTATCAGAGCTTGGTCTCCTAAAGATTAAACTCAATCGGCTTGGGAGTAAATATGACAACCAACAATGCCATGTTCTTTGAGGGACAATCTGTCACTAGACCTCCAATGTTCAATGGGTCAAACTATGTGAGTTGGAAGGAAAGGATAATTATATTCCTACAATCCATTGATATTGAATTGTGGTTTATTGTTAGTGAAGGTCCATATGACGCGACTATTGTTGATGAAATTACTCATAGGCCAAGACAAAAAATAAGAAGTGAGTTGACTGCTGAAGATAGAACTCATCTCACTCTAAATGCCAAGGCTATGAATGTTCTATACAGTGCATTAGACTCAAATGAGTCCATTAGAGTCAAAGGTTGTAGATCTGCAAAAAAAATTTAGGATAAACTTAGAGAGATCCATGAGGGAAGCGAGAATGTGAGAGAGTAAAAGAAATCCATTCTGGTCACTAAGTATGAATCTTTTAAGATGGAACCTCATGAAAACATTGACAAAATGTATTACAGATTTAATGATCTGATCAAAGATTTAGAGGTGCTTGAGAAGGAATACTCTCTAGGTGAAAAGAACAGGAAAATTCTGAATGCTCTATCAAAGGATTGGGAGAGCAAAGTGACCACCATTGAGGAAGCCAAGGATCTGAATACTTTTTTCATTGAATCTCTAATTAACTCTCTAACCTTTTACGAACTTAAACTTAAATCTAAGATGCAGGATGAAGAAGACACCAAAGTAAGAAAGAGTATTGCTCTGAAAGCATCACAAGACGAAGATGAAACAACCTCACAAGATGGAAATGATTTGGAAGGTGATGACAGTGATATTGCACTCATCACATGAGGTTTCAAAAGAATACTTAATAAGAGAAGATTCAGAAAAGGTGGATCCAGCAATTCCTTCCCAAATCAGTCTAATGACTTCAGAAACAAAGGAAAATTGGAGTTCAACAAGAAGCAGACTGATAAGTGTTTCGAATGTGGTCAACCAGGACACTATGCAAATGAGTGTCCAATGAAGAAAAGAAGGAGAACAAGGTTGAACGAAAACCAAAGTTCAACAATTTCCAGATCACCTGGAATGATTGCAACTCAGAAGATGAAGTTGAGGAAGAAGAGGAATCTGCTCAAGTGGCTTTCATGGCCATTGGTGATGATGAGGTAACTGCTTATTCTTCCCAAACTGATAGTAACAATGAATCTGATGATGATGTTAATTCATTCTTAGAAAAGATGCACAACAATTTAAAAGAATCTTATATCAGAAACAAAGAACTAAAACAGAAAATTAATTTTCTGATTCAAGATAATGCAAATCTTCTGGACAAAACAAGTGTCTCAAACATGAAAATGAAAACCTGAAAAGGACTGAAACTGATGTGCTTGCTGAACTTAACAAAAAGAAAAATTTCTGTAACATACTCAGAAGTGAACAATGTAGTCTAAGAAAAAGGATGGGTGATTTATGTCAATTGTTACATCATATGAGACAGAACCGTCTTCAAAAGAATGACATTAAACCTCATCTTAACGCTCATCAATTAAGACTAAATCAAAACGCAAATGAGTTTACTGTCCATAGAAGAAAGCAAGTCAGATTCATTAAACCAGTTCGTTTGATTGATCCAATGTCAGTATGCAATTTCTGTTGTCAATTTGGTCATATAAATAGCAACTGCTATGTTAAGAAAAACATGAAAAATGGTATGAGATGTATGTGGATAGTTAGACATAATGCTAACTCTCAAGGACCCAACATGTAAAGGGTACCAAGTATTATCTTGTGGGTTTGTGTGTAGGTGAACCTGGATAACATTGCTAAAGAATCAAAATGATTCATCGATAGTGGATGTTCAAGACATATGACTGGTGATGCATCTCAATTCATTAAACTCAAGCTAAAAGCAAGTGGAAAGGTAACGTTTGGAGATGATAACAAAGCCAAAACTATTGGTATTGGTGATGTTGGTAAGAATGGTCAAACCTTTATCCACAATGTTCTTCTTGTAGACAATCTGAGCTACAATTTATTAAGTGTTAGTCAACTGTGTGATAGGAATTTGCTGGTATTATTCAAGAAGCTTGAATGTCTCATATTTGACTCAAAGTTCAACATTGTTTTCAAAGGAAAAAGAGTTGATGATATCTATGTAGTTGTTACTGAAAAAATTGATTCCTCCTATCTCAAATGTCTCAAAGTTGCAAATGAGGACCCATGGTTGTGGCATAGAAGGCTTTGTCACTTCAATATGAATTTGCTAAAAGAAATTTCTAAAAAGGATCTTGTTAGAGGTCTCCCAAAAATCAGATTTGAAAAGGACCGGATATGTGATGCTTGCCAATTTGAAAAACAAGTCAAGGTATCTTTTAAACCCAAGAAGTGTGTTTCCACTTCAAAGCCACTAGAACTTTTACACCTTGATCTGTTTGGTCCTACACAAACTACAAGCCTTGGTGGTAAGAGATTTTGTTTTGTTGTTGTTGATGATTATTCCAGATATACATGGGTGATGTTTCTTGCACATAAAGATGATGCTTTCAAGAACTTTGTATCACTGTTTGCTAAAGTTCAGAATTTGATTGGCTTGAAAATTATCAAAATTAGAAGTGATAATGGTTCTGAATTTCATTTTTGTGGCTTTCCAGATTTTTGTGATAACAATGGCATTACACATGAATTCTCTATTGCTAGAGTCCCCCAACAAAATGGAGTGGTGGAAAGAAAAAATAGAACTCTCCAAGAGGCTGCTAGAACCATGCTTAGTGAATGCAATTTACCAAAGTATTTTTGGGTTGAAGCCATAAACACAGCCTGTTATACCATGAACAGAGTTCTCTTAAGACCAATCTTGAACAAAACTTCCTATGAGCTCATGTTTGACAAAAAGCCCGTTGTTGGTTACTTTAAAGTCTTTGGCTGTAAATGTTTTATTTTGAACATCAAGGAACATCTTGAAAAGTTTGACAAGAAATCTGATGAGGGAATTTTCTTGGGTTATTGTGAAAACAAAAGAGGCTTCAGAGTTTATAATCGTAGAACACTGGTTATAGAGGAGGCAATACACATTACTTTTGATGAATTTAATGGTGACATTTCCATGAATTGTGGTGAAGATGATGATACAGGTGTTCAAGAAGAATTAAAGAAGTTAGCAATCAATGATCATGGCTCTGCTTCACCAGAAACTGATTTAAAGGATGCTGATACTCAGGACAGTCCAACTGGAGAAACGGATGACAGAGATACCACTACTCCTAATGATCTTCCAAGAACCTGGAAATTTGTTCAGAACCATCCCAGGGAGCTTATAATTGGTGATCCATCTGAAAAGGTCACAACTCGTTCCTCTAGAAATCTAGTAGATAATCTTGCTTTAGTATCACAGTTTGAACCTAAAAATGTTGTTGATGCATTGAATGATGAGCACTGGATTTTAGTTATGGAAGAAGAGTTAATCCAATTTGAAAGAAACAAAGTTTGGACCCTGGTTGCTAGACCACAAAACCATCCTATCATTGGCACAAAGTGGGTTTTTAGGAACAAAATGAATGATAAAGGGGAGGTTGTTAGAAATAAGGCCAGGCTGGTGGTTAAGGGATACACCCAAGAAGAGGGAATAGACTTTGATGAGTCTTTTGCACCCGTAGCTAGGCTGGAGTCCATTAGAATGTTTCTAGCATTTGCATGTTTCAAGAATTTTAAATTATTTCAGATGGATGTTAAAAGTGCCTTCTTAAATGGCTTTATAGATCAAGAAGTCTATGTTGACCAACCTCCTGGTTTTGAAAATGAATCTTATCCAGATCATGTTTTTAAACTCTCAAAAGCTTTATACGGATTAAAACAAGCTCCTAGAGCATGGTATGAACGTTTGAGTGGGTTTTTGATTGAAAATAGTTTTAAAAGAGGCATTGTAGATACTACGCTTTTCACGAAACAAAGCTCACGAGATCTTTTGATTGTGCAAATATATGTGGATGATATCATATTTGGTGCTACCAATGAGAGCTTGTGCAAGGATTTTTCCAACATCATGCAAAAGGAATTTGAAATGAGCATGATGGGAGAATTAAACTTCTTCCTTGGACTCCAAGTGGTTCAAACCCGAGATGGAACATTTATAAACCAAGCAAAATGCACCAAAGAGTTGCTGAAAAGATTCGGAATGGAGGACTCAAAGCCTGTTGGAACACCTATGTGCACATCTACTAAACTTGACAAAGATGAAGAAGGTACAAAAGTTGAGGAGAAGAAGTATAGAGGTATGATTGGAAACTTACTCTATTTAACTGCAAGTAGGCCTGATATCATGTTTGCTGTATGCTTATGCGCTCGATTTCAATCCTGTCCAAAGGAATCACACTTGAATGCGGTAAAAAGAATTCTTAGATATCTTAAAGGAACCTTAAACTTTGGTTTGTGGTACCCAAAATGTCATGAACTTCCTTTATGTGGATTCTCTGATGCTGACTTCGGTGGTTGTAAAATAGATAGAAAAAGTACTATTGGTATATGCAACTTTCTTGGAAATTGCTTAGTATCTTGGTTTAGTAAAAAATAAAATGCTATTTCATTGTCCACTACTGAAGCTGAATATGTTGCTACTGGTGCTTGCTGTGCTCAATTGCTATGGATGAAAAACACTTTGAATGATTTTGGTTTAGTATATGAATGTGTACCTATGTACCGTGATAACACTAGTGCAATTAATCTGACAAAAAATCTCATTCAACACTCTAGGACTAAGCACATAGATATTAAGCATCATTTCATTCGCGATCTTGTTTCCAAGGGGGAAATCTGTGTTCAGTTTGTTTGTTCTAAAGATCAAATCGCTGATATCCTCACAAAAGCTCTTCCACTGGATCAATTTGTGTTCTGAAGAACAAAACTGGGAGTTTCAGAAAAAATGTTCTAAGTTTCGTTTCTAGTCAACCTTTATCGGACGTTCGGTGAATTGAAACGGACGTCCGACAGTGTTCTTCATCTCGTTTCACAAAAGCACCAGTTCGGACGGCTGTGTCGGACGCTACACTTCGTTCGGACGTCCGACACTCAAAAATTGAGCTTTGTAAGGCAGTTACCCATCTTCCTCAGTTCATTTTCCTCCACGATCTCGGACGCAACCTTTCAGTTTCCTCTCATATTCAAAATTCAAATTCCTCTCTCCTCAGATCAAGTTCCAAGAAATTGACTCAATCAACACCATTACACCTCTATTGCCCATTAACCACTCATAAAAATTACTCCTAACCCCCAACTACCCCATAGTTCCCAATTTGCATGCGAAACCCTTGTTTCTCATAACTCTCTCCTTACGACACTACAGTGCATTCGCGTTTGCTCATACTACATTCTTCGTCTATACACCACATTCTGCATCAAAAACACATCCACATTGCATCATGGTTAGAATCGGAGGAGGGTCTACCAGTGCTGGACGGTCCTTTAGCCTTAGAGATGAGGACATTGAGATTGTGGAACCATCTACTCAAGCACCCAAAAAGAAAATTGTGACCCGTGGTGGTAAAGTGAAGCAAACTGCCCAAAGAAAATTGGTTACTCCAACTGCTGAACCATCTGATGAGCAGATGGAAGAGCAGAACTCTGAAGGAAACATTGTTGGTGGAAATGAGGAACCAGAGCAGGCTACCCAGGGTGATGAAACTATCACAAGGACATCTGGTAAAAGAAAGAGAACTGCAAGAAGGAAGAGCACTCCCCAATCCAAGAAAAAGCAATCTGCTGATTCCTCTGTTGATCAGCAGGATAAAGGAAACATTGCTGAGAATCAGCAAACACCTGAACCCTCCACTAGGAAGTCTCCAAGGACAAGATCTGAGGCTCAAAATGTGGGAGCATCTGCCACACAAACCTCGAAAGGGAAACGCTCTGGAAAGAATCCAGTATCTCAGCCCGTAACAGAACCCACTTCTCTTCCAAAATTCATTGATGATGAACCCAAAGATAGATTTGAGTTGGTCTCTCAAAAAGGGTTCATCACCCAAAGGCTCATCCTTCCCTATGAATTTCGTAAGTTTGATCTTGAACCTGTTATTAAACTGTTTGAATTCCAAAAATGGGTTCATCTTCTGACTATTCCTAATACCTTTTACCCTGACATGCTTTATCAATTCTTTGCTAATCTTAGAAAGGGTAACTCACACACAGAACTCATCTCTAGGGTCAATTCTGTGAACATCACAAAAACACCTGACATTGTAAACTCCATTTTGAAAACAAAGATTGAAGATGGTTACAAAGGAAAAATTATAAATTTCTTTTCGTATGAGGAATTTCCTTCTGCCTACCATCATTTTTACAATGCTAAACTCATGACCTACTTTCAAACCAAATTCAATACTCCTGCTGAGACAAGATTAGATGATCTCAGTCCTCAGAATTTGATCATCTTCACCATCATTTCAAATCTGTTGGTGCCAACTGATGGCCACAGAACAGATGCAAACAAAATGGAACTCTATCTTTTCTACTGTTTTGTTGAAAAAATCCGCATTGACTTTGGTTTTGTGATGTGCAAGTTTCTGCTCAAAATTAGCACTGATAGTCGTAGAAAGCTCTCTTATGGTAAATTTCTGACTCCTATCTTTGCCCATTTTGAAATACCTTTTTCTGAAAAATCACCCAAAGACAGTGCTTCAACAGTCTTTTCAAAAGCTTATTTTGAAAGAAAGAACTTAAAATTCTTTGATGGCCATTGGTGCTATAAGGAGACTGTGGCTGAGTCTATAAGAAAAAACTTTCATGAAATCCCTGTCACTCCTAGAACTTCTCGTGGTCAGTCAGACTATGTCTCTCCTTTCACCATTCATCCTAGAAAGTCTATCAGCAAGTCCTTCTCTTCCAATTCTGATGTCATCTCCTTGCTTGAAGACCTCAAACATCATGTTTCGCTTATTGAAGATGGTCTCATGATGACCATGACCCCTGCCCAACAATCCTCTTTCATTGAAAAAATGAACCTTCTTGTGCCTCCAATACCCGAATTCAATGAAAATGTTCATGAAAAAGAGCCAAGACCTGAGCCCACAGGGAAAACTACTGGTACTGAGGCCACACCAGCTTCCAACTCTCAGCCCAAGGATAAAGGCAAGGCTCCAGCAACTGAGGAAGCATATGAAGACGACGATGAAGAAACTGAGGAAGAAGAGGACCCTGAACAGTTTCGTCTGGCCAGGAGGAGGCCTGGATCATCTAAAATCACTATCTAGGCACTGCTAGGTCACTGCACCTTATTTTAGGACTATAGTTCATATTTTGCATTGCAAAATATTTCACTGCACCTTGTTGTACTTCTGGTTTGTACAATTGGATGTTTTCTATTGTTTATAGTTGTTATGACTAAGTGTTTCTGATAATATCTGCTGAATGGATGTGTTTGTTATGAATGAATGTTTCTGCTGAATGGATTTTGCTGATATTATCTTATTGAAAAATCTTTGTTATCAAATTGCGTGTTGTTGCTAATGTTACTGATGGATCGTGCTGATGTTATCTGATGCTGCTGGTATCAAAATCGATCAGACATGGCATACCCACTTTTGTGATGACAAAAATGGGGAGAATTGGATTAGCACTAATGGTGTAAAGTAATTAGTTTGGGGGAGTTGCGTTTCTTCTCGTATACTCATGCACTTCGTTAGGGGGAGTTGTAATCCCAGTTCGTATATTTTTACTTTATCCAAATGTTTTGTCATCATCAAAAAGGGGGAGATTGTTTATCTCAACTCATATCTTTTGATGATTACAAAACAAACGGATGTTACTAATACTTTTTGTAGAGACCCTTTTCAGAAATGACACTAAACAGGTCTATAGACTTAGAACAAAAAGAAGATCAAAAAAAAAAGGTGAAAAGTGTTGAGGAAGATGTCGGACGCACAAAAGGAGAGTATCGGACGTCCGACATCCATTGAGTAACTTCGGACGTATGAAGAACTCAGACTCGAACGTCCAAAGAAGACAGGCCAGGGCTTCTACGATTACTGATCACGATCGGACGCTCAACACCTGAGCATCGGACGTCCGACAAGCGTTGCTGCACTTCGGACGTAAAACATGGGACGCATCGGCAGTCCGAAGGAATTGAAAAGGAACCTCCAAATCTGCATCTTACCCTCGGACGCATGGTAATAAGGGATCGGACGTCCTAAGAGGCTCAAGAAGATTTCTCAAATTCATTGACCTCGTTCGGACGCATAAAAACTGAATATCGGACGTCCGACAGCACCAACGGCTAGTGGACTCTTCAGTTGCCTTCTATCCGTTGACAGCATTAATTGAAGAATTTCTTGGTCTCCTATAAAAGGAAAAAGGTCAACCACCTCAGAGTAACTTTGTACATCCAGTCTACATCAAATAGTGAGTGATTCAAGTGGTTGAATACTCAAAAAAGGGATTATTTGTATTCTCAGCTTGTGCAATTTTCTTGTAGCTTTTCAAGTGTGACACAACTTCTTCAATAGTGTAGCTTTGTGAGGGTTATCAGAGTGTTTGTAAAACTTCCTTGCTTGACCAAGTGTGGTGGGGCAAAAAGGAAGTGATCCTTCCATTGTACACAGAAATTGGTTGCAAGTTTGTTCAACTTGAAGTAGCTTGTTATATGAAGTATTGTTCAAACTCAAGTTGAGTTTGAAGCCTGGTTTGTCTCTTTACTTTCGTTTACAGCTTTACTATATAAACTGTTCATCTCTTCATCTCACGAACAACTGTGCTTTCTTGTAACCTGATCCATTGAGTGGTCTTCGAGAAAAGAAGGGCAGGCTTGAAAAAAAAAGGTGGCCTATATCTTAGCTGGTTTTAGAAAACCTAATTCACCCCCCTCTTAGGTTGTCTTCGATCCTTACAATACTTGACTCTGTTATCTGCATCTGAGTCTGTTCTGATGTCTTTTGGGAGCTGGTTTTCAACGACCTTTCTGTGACCTCTGAGCTCAACACCTGTGGCTAGTTACTCGAGTCGGATCGACAAGGGCCTGGTCGATTAGATAACGAGCCACGGTAGTCTGTTTCTAAGAATCTTTGGGTATTGAGACTTTTGATTCCGGTATACTCGAGTATTACCACTTTTGTTTCTGTTGAGGTGTTCGGGCCCGGTAAGGGGTATGTTTGGTGGATAAAATTTGGTGTAAAGTGGGGTCTACGGACATAGTTGTTCTTTATAAATTTACGGAGAGTCAACGAGTTTGGTTCAAGTACGGCAATGAGAATTTTGGCTCCTGAGAGCCACCTGTATCCTTTCTATCCAAGGTGTCTGTTCATTTCTCTATGTGATATGCACATGTGACTAATTGAACATGAAATTCCATGACTCTTGACTGCTATTATTTTGGTACCTCATTGAGCATAAGTTCACCCCTTCCCGTTATCTTTGTTTTCCTTTCAAGAGCAAACTTTGAATCCATGATCTTGGAAGAAAAGGGTCGAGCTAGTGTAATTAATATTTTGTTAAGCTCTTTTGCAACCGAAACCCGAATCGTATTTTAAGTGTATGAATACTTTGGCTTGTATTTTAGTTTAGTTAATATGCCAAAGACTCCGATGTAAAAATATGTATAAGTGTTTAACCTTGTCTATTAAGTGTATTCAGTTGAGGTTATGATTTTATGGTTTGGTAAGCATGTTCTCACCTTAGTAGTCTCTGATTGTTCGTTTTCTTTGGGTCCTATCGCGCGTGCTATATTGGGTTTGTGTGATTCGACTCCGTAGTCCTGGAGAGAGTTGGGCAGGCGATCCGCCGAACCCTTTGGTTCGCCTTAGGGTGAGGTGGGGCTGTCACATCCTGTAATTGCAATTTCAACTCTTTCAATTTAGCTGGAGCCATCCTATACAGCGTCTTAGAGATAGGTGCTACTCCCAGAGTCACATCAATCTTAAAAGCTATTTCCCTTTTCGGGGGTAAAGACTCTAACTCTTTAGAAAAACATCCGGATACTCCTTTACTACAGGCATATCTTCCAATCTCACTTTATCGCTAGGAGTATTTATAAGAAAAGCCAAATACCCCTGAGCTCCTTTACTTAACATTTTTCTATCTCGAATCCCTGAAATAAGTGCAGATGAGGCTAATCTATCCCTTACATCCAATTTCAGGGTTGCCTCTCCTGGAATGCACAACTCTACCATCTTTGTCTTACAATTCAACTGTACATTGTAGCGAGCTAACTAGTCCATTCCTAATATAACATCAAACCCCTTAATCGCTAAGCCCATCAAATCAGCCAGTAATTTCTGTTCTCGAACCCAGATCTCACAATCCTTATACATCAAGTTAGCGATTAAGCTTTGATCCCCAGTAGGTGTTCTAATCTCCAGATCATAAGATAACTTAATTGGCATCACATCTATTGCACTCATAAAGTTAGGGTTCACAAAAGAATGTGTCGCACCCGAATCAATTAAAAGCTTAGCTAAACAGTGGAAAGTAGGGATCATACCTTCGACCACCTCAATAGTATCGGGAATCTGTTGATAGTCCAATGCGTAAACCCTAGCAGGTACCTTTGGTCGACTTCCTCCAGCACTAGTCTGCTTAGAGGTTGACTTTTCTAGCCTTTAAGTGCTACCTCCTGCCTTCAGCTTACTTGGATAATTCGTAAGTTGATGCTCAGCACTATCACAGAACAAACACTTTCCCGACTTTCTCCAATAATCATTCTCCGAGTGATTTGCCTTGCCACAGTAACCACAGCTGACTTGAGGGGTTACGACCGGACTACTAGAGGGTACTCCTCTTGCTTGAACCGTCCCATGACGACCTCCTCTGGATAAAGCTCCCCTTGAAGTTCGTACGGTCCTTACTCCTCCCATTTCCCTTCCCATCTTAAGGTGGGGTACTTTTACTAGCCTGTCCAGAAGTATAACTTGAGATATTCATTTTCTTAGAGTGGAAGTCCCTAACTTGCAACCTTGCATTCTTAACTCTCTGCGCTTTCTCCAAAGCTTCAGTAAATGTAGAAATTTTGGCTGCAGCCAAACCTTCCTGAATTTCCACATTAAGCCCTTGCACAAAGCGCCTTATCATTTTCCGCTCATTAGTCACCAATTCTGGAGCGTACTTAGAAAGTTTAGTGAACTTCCCTTCATACTCGGCTACACTTAAAGTTCCTTGCCTCAACTTTATAAATTCGTCCTCCCACTTCTCTTGGATCAAAGGTGGAAGAAACTTCTCATTAAACTCCCTCGTGAAGTTTTTCCAAGTCCAAGGGGTTTGGGCTCTCTCCCACTTTCCCCTTATCATGTCCCACCAAGCACGTGCTACTCCCTTAAATTGGAAAGCAGCAAAGTTCACTCGCCTATCTTCGATATAGTCTAAGGCGACAAATATGTTGGTCATTCTCTCCAACCAGTTCTCCTTTACCTCGGGATCAGGTTCCCCAGTAAACTTAGGCGGGTTAAATTTCAGAAACCTCTCCAAGGCTCTATCTTCCCCTCTATCCTGGGCTCCAGGTTGGTTAAGTGGTCTTGGCGTGAGAACTCGAAAATTTTCACATTTTCTAGACCTTATTTTATTTTTGCCTACATTTTATACTTGCCTTTAAAATATTAAAGTTTCTATGCATTTTTATAAGCAAGTACAGTTTTAGATCATTTTCCTAGTATAAGTTAGTGTACGTTAAATTTGAAACGCTTTATAGACGTGGGACCTGCTAGTGCGATAAAAATTTGGTGATTAAAAGTGAGTTTTAGATGATATTAAGTGTGTGATTAGAAGTGGTAATAATAAGTTAGTGAATTATAAGTTAAAACCCTAGTATACGTGATTTAAGGAAAAACGGGTTGAACCGACGTGTACCGTTCACTACCGATTGAACACACCACTTGAACATTACTTTATTACCTTAATCTCCTTACTTTTATTTCAGCAAAAATCACCCCAAAATATCCCTTATGGTAGCTGAAATTATTGACTCAAAAAGAGGAGAAAAGAAAACAATTTTGGATTAACCAAAGTGTGACACTTGTTGGTTACTTAGAGACCTTTGACCAAGCCAATTTTCTTTGCTTCTTATCTTCACTTTGGCTCCATTTCTTCACCATTTTCCTTGGTTTGGCCGAGAGCAAGAGAGGGAGAAAGAGTGAAGAGAGCAAGAGAGGGAGAAAGAGTGAAGAGAGCTTTCCATTTCAACCTTGAATCAGGCCTTGTGAGTGAAACTAAGAACAACTAAACCGATTAACTTGTAAATTGGAAGCTTGGGAAGCTTAGGGAACTAAAAATTTCAAGGGGAAGTGAAGGAGAACACTAGCAAGCTCTGGTTTTGAGGTAAAATGGCTGACCACTCTTTTCTTTTTCCCTTAATCATGTTGGAGTTGTTTAATAACTTGTATTTGTGATTGTGATGCTTAAATCAAGGGAATTCAGATGGTTGGGGTGATGCATTTGAGTTACGGTTTTAATGATTCCCTTCTCGCACTTGTTGTATGGATGCTATATGATGTATATAAGCTTGTATATGAGGTGGTAGTGATGGTTTTAAACTAGAAATGGGAATTATATCTTGATTGTAGCAAATTTCCAGAATTGAAGTTAATGCATACCCTGTTCTGCCCGGTTCTAGTTCACCATGTTAGAGGCTGAATTAGGCTTGACCTAAAGCATGAAAGTTGTAGAGAATGATGTAGCTCAATCGGAGCAACGTAACCTGTGAAAAGACAAAAATACCCCTGACTGCCATAAGTAAAGCTTTGTAGCCAGTTTTGACATTTCACCAATCTGACCACGTTTGTTCACCCTGATCCGTACTGAACTAGAATTTGACCAAAACAAAAAAGTTGTAGTGCTATGTCTTAGCTTTCCAACGGCCCTGAAAACGCCTTAATCGGACTTCGGTAGCTTGAGTTATTGTCAGTTACGCATAGTGCGGTTAACTAGCCCGAATGTGAGATTTTGGTTCTGTAATTTGAAATTTTGACCTAGATACACTACAAACTGGACTGAGTCATCTTCATCAAAGTTGTAGGCATTTGTCTTAGCTTCGAAATGTTATAAATTTCACCCCAATCCGATAAGCGTAACTTTCGTTATGCCCGTTACGCTAAGCGACGGCAAATCTATCTTTTGTTTTATAACTTAAACTTCATTTCCGGACATTTTCCTAGTTTGATTTTGTACTTGTATGACTTTGAGCCTATTGAACAGCTATTGAAATGAGATGATTTTTTGTATGACTTTGGGGCTAATTGCAGAAAAGAATGAAGCCATAAATGGCTGGAAAATAGGTAAATACAAAGGGCGTGCTGCCCAAATTTACGCTCAAGAACTAGGTTGATATACTTGCGACTTGAGTAAGGCTTGAAAGCGAATACCACGTGAACCATCTAAGGTATTTGCGTCTTCTTTTATCGAGGTATATAAGTTAGAATTCGACCGAAACTTGTACCCTTGGAAAAATGAAATTTTCGACTAATAGAAATACGTTTTCTTTGTCTCTTCGACTCAAATGGAGATTTTAAAGTTTTACGAGTGAGCATAAGTTTTATAAATATTTTACTTATGTCCTTTGGTTTAAATGTACTCTTTTCACTATCAAAACCATATTTATACTTTGTACTAGTACGTAGTCGAATTTTCTTTGAATCACTTAAATCTTTGATGGTTGAAGCATAAGGTGTTCTTTTGATTAGGGTTCCTTGGTGATTGAGGGTGTTATCCGGAAGGATACTTTGGACGTTATTTTGCGTAAATAGGTGAGTGTTCTTTGTTTGTTATGTTTCCATAAACTATATGATTTGTTGTGGCAATTTGATTAAATAATAAATGTTTGTTACAAATGAATTTTACTAGGCGAGTGTGTACTTTATCGCACTAGACCTAAATGAATGTGAAATTTTCAATGATTAAATGCTAGTTGCGCATGAATATAAGCCGTTTGGCTGAACTAGGCCCTTTGATTTCACCTGTTTCAGCCTGTGCTTTATAAAGCGCTTCAGCACAAAAGCAGAAACGATCTCTCCAACGCATAAATGCCCTTCGTTGCCGGTCGACTCGAGCCAGAAGCGGACTCGGTCGGGCGATTTGGTGACCCTGGGTGAAAGTTTGGTGTACTCGAGTATTGTCACGTTATCGGGTAGAGTCTGGCCATTGTCCAGAAGGGGGATGAATGAAATTAATGAACGAGTGGAGGGGTTTTCACGTACAAATTGCATTTTAAAAAGATTGAAGGAATAAGAAAATGAAAGGTGAATGAAAAAACGAAAGGCTCCATGTGAGCATGTATCCTTTTAATGAATGTGTTACCATTGTTTTATATTGTTAATGTTTCCTGCATTACGTGTTGTTACATGACTAATGTTCTTGTTTAAGTTGATTATGTGTCTGGAACCTCACTGGGCTTTTAGCTCATTCCGTTAGTTTTGTTTTCCTTACAGGGGATGCGAGCAAGGGCGAGAGACCTATATAGAATAGCATCGTCTAGTCCTTTTCAAAATTTCAATTTGTACCTGCTTTAGTGCTTGATTATGGTTGGAAGTATTGGAACTTAAAGCTTTTGTTATATTTTATTTGGGTTGTATTTTATTGCGAGGAAGAAATGAATGTAAGCATGCGTTTCAAGTTTGAGAATTGGTTTTGTTTTACTTTTCATCGAGGTTTTATCTTATTTTGTTGAAGTAGATGAACGAGTCCTGCCGAGAGTTGGGCAAGCGGCCGCCAAACCTTTTGGTTCGCCTTAGGGGGAGGTGGGGCCATCACACTTGGACCCTGTCTCTTAGCTAACCATTCAAGGATATCAGTCATCCTATTAATGGCAGTAGCCACTTGGTTACCCTCTACATTCTCTTGTCCCTGGATCGGTCCAGTTGCCGATCCCTGATTATTCCTTGAGATTGGGTTTGACTAGTCCCTGGCCCACGACCTCGACGACTCCTTTGTCCGTCCATAATCCCAGGTATGCCTAGTGCAAGAAATAAAATAATTACGCTAGAAATTACTTAAAATAAGGGCCAATCATGAAAACATTGGAAACAACAATAATTAACATATATTTACACTTTAAAGTTGATACAATTAGCAATTCATGGGGGATTACAAAAATATAGCACACAAGTGCCATACAAGCACTTTTAGTCATGTACGACTCAAGTAGAGTCAAGTGCCTCAAAAGTAGGCCACACAGTCAAGCAAAATACAATGGCCTTTGCACTAGCATCACCCCAGCTATTTCTAACTACAAAAGTCAAAAGTGTGACGCCCCACTTCTCCCTAGGGTATTTGCGGAACGCCTGCCCAGCTCTCGCCGGGACTCACTACAATCTATAATTCAAAAGCTCGAAATACTTCAAATATTTTCACTATATAATTAAAGTACTCCAAAATATTTCTAACTTACAATTAGTTAGCTTTCAAGATTAATACAATCCAAAAGAATAGGTACTACAACTATCTGTTATACTACAACTTAAAGTCTTCAAAAGAAAACAATCTAGTACTATTCACGAGCACCCATGGTCTCGAACCTTGTTAAGGAAAACAAAAATGTGGAATGAGCTAAACAGCCTAGTGAGGTTCCAAGAAACCCTAACAGTTCTAATAAATCATGTAAGTTAAGCATGATACATATACGGTTCAAGATTGCACATTGGCACATTTACAATAAGACAGTTATCATGATACAGAAATAAACACATATTGAAGGATACGGTATTCTAGTGGAACCATTTCGGTCAACTTCACGTTATAATTTTAGATCCCCTCGGTTTGTCTGGCCATCACCTTATTTCTCCAGTGGTAATACTCGAGTATACCGAAACGGTGTCCCAGGGTTCCAACCTACCCGATCGAGCCCAGTTCTGACTCGAGCAGGTTAGTAACCAAGGGCAGGGCCCAATTCAGCTTAGAGCTTACAACATGCACAAGTAATCAAGTAAATCGGTAAATGGTAAACGATAATAGTTCTTGATTAACGGTAAAAATCTATCATTTTAGTAGGTCGAGTGTGATAAAGTAAACACTCGCCTTAAAATGGTGGGCAATTTCATATGAGTAATTATCAGTAACACTTAACACTTAAACACGTAAGCAATATGCGGTAATTTCATATGAACATGTAATTTACAATAATCAAGTAATCAAGTAAGTAGGTAATCAAGTAAATCGTTAAACGGTAGATCGGTTGAATAGTAAATCGGTAAATCAATTGAATGGTAGAAATTTGTCATTTTAGTAGGTCGAGTGAGATAAAGTACACACTCACCTCAAAATGGTAGAAAGGTTCATAGGAGCAATTATCGGTAGCACTTAACAGTTAAACACATAATGACCATGGAGTAAACATGTCATAAAATTATTCAAGTCACGTACTCCTATATGGAACACTCACCAATCAAAATAAGTGAGTAAAGAAAGTCGTCAATGATCCACTTTGGGTTTCTCTTTGAGACCTTCTTGATCGCCTGAAGAAAAGTGTCCAATAATCACCCTTACAATTTCACAAATTCCTTATCAAACAAGAAAGAATGCACATTTGCTTTAGAATTTAAGTCAATGTCTTTATAAGAGCTTCATTTTATCGAAAGTTAAGATTCAAAATTGTGGATTTTAAAGCTACTGAGGAAACTCATATCCTCCACGTAATCGGGTTCAAAATGATGGATTAATATCAAGATAAGAAGTCAAGTTTCCAAAATTTCATTTTCTAAGAAATCGGCAAATTTCAGCTTTGTGCGTCAAACTTAGAAAAATTATATCTTGTACTCAGTAGGTTCAAAATGGAAAATCATATACCATTGGAAA
Organism: Coffea eugenioides; assembly: GCF_003713205.1. Classification (NCBI taxonomy): domain Eukaryota; kingdom Viridiplantae; phylum Streptophyta; class Magnoliopsida; order Gentianales; family Rubiaceae; genus Coffea; species Coffea eugenioides. The sequence goes on from NC_040039.1 coordinate 21,098,139, forward strand.
CTAGATCCAAAGCACTAAAAGTTCCTAGAAGACACTTTTCCAAGATTATAAATGGAAGACACTCAAATTTCGGCTTAAAGTGGCTGACTTGTCTCTTCAAGACAGATTCGGGCTTGGTTTTCGGTAAACTTTGGAAATTCGGCCAAATTCACAGAAAGTGAACTAGCCTATGAAATTTGAAATTCAATTATAGCTACAATCAAAGGTTTAAACAAAGTAAACAAAACTAGAATCAGAGTTTTAAGCATCAAGATAGAGCAGCTCAAAGTCGATTAAAAATAAGGACTGCTTAGTCCATTTTCCAGATTTGAAAAGCAGGCTTTGGGACATCATTTGGTATCGAAATGGCCTTAGAATAACACCAAATTCGGTACACGTAAACGTCCATATGAGTACTATTCTCCTATCGAATTTCAGACAAAAACTAGTATGGAAAGATAGTTAACAAGACCACCAAAATTTGGAAAATATTTCCTAGTAAATCTGTCTTCTTGCTTTTAGTTCGTTTCCGAACATTTTGTGCAATGAAATCAGTCCCATTTTGGTTCACTTGTAAAACCAATGTCCAAGAAACACTTAAAAAGTAATTGGTAGTTAATTGACATCAAAATTTTCAAAGCAAAGCATTCCCTCAATTAGTCCAACTATCCGGCCAACCAAAAGAGTAAAATTTCCAGATTTCCAGCTTTATCACACTTTCAAAATCAGGCCATAACTCACTCAATACAACTTGGAATTGGGTATGGTTGGTGACGTTGGAAACTACATTCAATAGAAGAAAGCATTTTGAAATTCAGTTCATAGCTAGTTCAAATTCAAGCAACAAGTCCCAGCACATCACTGACTCTCGAGCATAGCAACAAAACAGAACAGGTAACTTTGAAGAACTGGTACTGCTCACTCAAGTCGAATCAAGGGAGGCATTTTATACCGTTAGAAAACTGAAAGTGTCTAGTTTCAAATGCCATAAAAAACACTTGATTTTGATGTCGGAGCAAGGAGTTATGATCGTTCAAAATTCGCTGCCAGGTAACCCCTGTTACCCGTTTTCCAGATTTGAAGGATTTTCGAAAATGCAACTTTCACCCAACCAAATCAAGTGATTTTTTGTGAAAACTTTCCAAACAACCTATAAAACATATCTACATCAAAATCAAGGACATTTGGTCACAAAAAATCGTACCAAGTGCTCTGCAAAAATAGGGCAGAATTCGGCCCTTTCTCATGCAAGCTTTCCTTTGATTTTCTTTCCACTTTTTCAACTTATCTCTACTTGTTTAACACTTAATCAACATAAATAACACCCATAATCATCATATCAGTCCAACATAACCATTGTGGGATTTTATAGAGCCCACTCAAATGATTTCCAACAAAATAAAGATACCCACATGAAGCTACAAGCTCCCAAGTGAAATCTAACTCACTAGAATCAAGTTTCAAAGGTTGGATGATTTACTACCTCTTGGTTGATGAAACTCAGAAATTTCAGCCACTAAGAGCTCCAAGAAAACCATGGAAATGATGCTTTCTTCCTAGTCCAAGTGAGTCTCCAACTTGTTGTGAGTTTGTGTAGTGAATTTGGAGTGAAAAGGTGCAAGATTTGAGTGAGATGAGATGAAGTTTTGCTCCTTCTTCTTCCTTGGAGTTTTCAGCCAGCCAGGGCAAGGAGAGAGAGAGAGTGAAATCTGATGACTAAAGCTTCCCTTGGAAGCTTGGAAACTTGGGGCCAAAGTTTGGGAAAAAGTCAACTACCAAAAGTGTCGCGTGCGCGCGTTTCGTATCCATTTTCTCTCGGGATTGTTTCACTTGTATACTAAACCCCAATTGTACTTCCTTTGACACTATAATTATTCACTCTTAGTAACCTAAAATAAATTTCTAAAGTCCATCAATTAGTCGCGCGCGTAAAAACCCGAACTTTCGACTCCTGCGCGATAAAACGCAATTTCAAGGAAATTCTTGTAACGATGATATAACTAACTAATACTAAGGTAAATAACCATGAAAATTACTATTTTAGAAATAAAAACATGAGTCCTCCCATGAGTCTAGTGTTAATTCCTTAAATCTCCAATTAATTTGTACCAGCGCGTCTTTCGGAAAACTTTCGACGCGCGCACGGTATAAGCTTAAATTTTAACTTACTCACATCTAATCTCTCAATTAACTTTTCTTAATCTACTATTGATCATTCTTAATTCTCCAAGACTAATGTACTCTCAGATCGAACATAGTCTCGAAAAACGTGTACTCCTTATTTCTCGCTACACGAGCCCTCGAAAAATTAATTTTACTAATGAGAAGTGTTAAAAATATAATTGAGACATTATTCCATGTAAATAAGTTTAAAATGATTGAAATAAATTATTCAGAGAAAACTGGTGAGTAAATAATTAATTAGGCCAGAAAAATAAAATACAAATAAGAAAATTTGGGTCCTCACAACCTTCCCTCATTAAAAAGAATTTCGTTCTCGAAATTCATACCTTCCATAACCTCAGATAACCCTGAACCTTGTTGTGTGATCATTTTGTGACAACCCCACCTCTCCCTAGAGCGAACCCTAGGGTACCAGCAGACTGCCTGCCCAACTCTCGCCGGGACTCAGTCGATCAAAGAACTAGCAACTCAAGATAACCAGTGAAATAACTTCAAATTAAAGCGTACAAACCCTAATGGCACATAATCGTCAAGCCAACTTTTCAAACTTAAAATGTCAAGCTAAAAGTCACACTTACCACTCCATACTATAATTACATAACATAAGTAGAACTTATGAATTCAAACTTACAAGAGTCAAAAGTAAAGTCATCTTAACAAAAGGTTACAAGTTCATGCAAAATAAAGCTAAGAAAGCTCTTGACCGTTAGTCCATCCCCGATCTGTTAAGGAAAACAAAGGGAGTGGGGTGAGTTAAAGCTCAGTGAGGTTCCAAGTAAACAAGTAAGCACATAGCCAAATAAGGGCATAAAATAACCAAATAAATACCGTATAGTACAATAACAATTTAATCACAGTCCAATTCAAGGATACAGGTGGCTTCCAAAAGTCAAATCCCTTTGAGCTTGATCAAACTGGGGTCCGTTGACCCTCCGTCAACGTTTGCATTTAAAGAATATAAAGTCCGTAGAACTCCACTTCCTCCAATCTCCGTCCACCAGTCAACCTTCCTACCGGGCCGCACTCCATAAACAGTAGTTAGGTAATACTTGAGTATACTGGTTTCCAGGGTTCAGTAAACAGTCCTCAAGGTTTATCGGCCGTCTCAACCAAGCCCTTGCTGGCTCGATACAACCGACTCACCTATAAGGTTGGGTACCCAAATAGTAGCAGTAGTTGATGAGGTATCACCCAAACAACTCAAGTACAGTCACATGTAGAGAAATCACATCTCATAATAGTAGTATACAGAGCCTCAGTGGAAAATGAGGGAGGTCGAGTGCGATAAAGTACACGCTCACCTCCATTTTTATCAAAACAAGGTTTGGCTCAAATAGTCGTAAATCAAGTATTCAGATATTTCACATAAGTAGGTAGTAGGTAGTGGAACACTCACCTGTCAAGCAATACAGTAGTCAAACATCAAGTATCTCAGTTACGACCACCTTCGTTTCCCAATCCTAGGGCAACGAGTGAAATCGTTAACAAATGAGGTTCATTTCCCACTCAAATGTAGGCTCATTAAGAGACCAAGTGAGAGTGGTTAAAACCATTCAATTCATCATGCAAATTTGGTCCGAAATGCAGTAAAATTCATGAGAAAACAAGTTTAATAATTGCATGAAAGTTGGGTAAAAGAAAAGTTTCATTCAAGCTAAAAATGTTCTTCGCGGGTAAAACAGTCACACCCGCGCAGTCTCGGTAAAATGGCTATATCTCACTGTAGGAAGGTCGAAATCAGGCTTGGAAACTAGACTCAAAGGGTTCTCCAACGGTACCAAATACACACTCTAGTTCATCTCCTATCAGTACCAGTAGCTCAGACAAGTCGGCTGATGTTCCAACTCTGGATCAGCCCTAAAACCTAGCAAAGATACACAAATTCTTAATGCTATCTTCATTTGTTTTGGTTCAAACTCACCCAAATCAGTCCTCTAATGTTCATATACAGAGATTTAAGTCACCTAGTACCATTGGAGTTCAAAATATAATACATCAACATGATTAAGAATGACCATAGCAGTCTAGTCATCAAGAGAAACCAAAACAGTCCACTAGTGGTCCAACCAACCACTTTACTTGCTTAAAATTCATTCCAACTCACACATGAGCTTAACCAATGTCTAGCCAAGTTTCTTAGGCATGATTAAGGTGTAAATAAACCACAAAACCAAGGGGAAACCCCTCCTTCTAACACCGGTCAGCCAAGGAAAAGAAAACAGTCCACAAGTTCACATATTTATCTAACCTTCATCCTCTCATGATTTTCACTTAAACAACATATCAAGTGTTAAATCTAACTCAAAAAGGGGACTAAAACATGTTAATACTTCATAAACAACCATGAACAAAGTTCAAACATTTCATCAAATATATGGTATGCATACTAACTAACCCTACCACCACTTGTTTAGTTCAAGAAGATTAACCACAAATCTCATCCAAACAACTTGTAGTTTGCCATTAAAACTTAAAGTACATGATATATCACCATAAAACCATAATCTAAAGATTAGTTACCTCTCTTGTAAGAAGCTTGAACCACCAAAAAAACCCACCAAAAAGAAAGCTTCAAGCTTGAAACAAACACTAGGGTTGGAGGAAAGTTTCTCAACTAACTCAAGATCCTTCTCTTTTGGTTGTTTTGCTCTTGATCAATTAGGGTTAGAAAGTAAGAAAATGGAGTTCTCTCTCTTTCTTGCCAAGCTTCAAGGTGGCCGGCCGCAATAAGAAAAAAAAAGGCCAAGTTTAGTTTAAATTGTCTTCTAACTTTTGGTCAAACAAAATACTTGGCTAGGGTTTTGCCACATAGCCCACTTCTTGTCCAAAACTTCTCTTAATTCTTTTGTGAAGCCCCCACTTCTCCCAAGGGCGAACCAAAGGGTATCCGCGGAACGCCTGCCCAGCTCTCGCCAGGACTCGAGACAATTCCAATTCAAACTTGAAGTCTAATACTAACAATGAAAGTCAGAATAAAGGTACGAAGTCATATCCATAAATAAATATTTAATCTCACATCACAATTTCAAACTTACAATCACTTTCCCCAAAATATACAACATCCAAAAGTGTCTAGTCGATTACAATCGAAATACTAATACAAAAGTGCCTCAAGTCGGCATTTCTTTAACTTCTTCCATTCCAGTTCCTGTTAAGGAAAACAAACTAATGGGATGAGCCAATACTCAATGAGGTCAAGAAAGTCATGCAAGCACGTAGTTCAAGTATCAATAACATTTATACCATAAATAAAGCGATAAAGTCAAGTAATTCACGATTAACAATTAAACACACTTGAGTAGGATACAACAGCTCTCAGGAGCTAATTTCCACTTACTTCGCCACGGCTCGATCCGATACCCCCTCGTGATGACACTCCATCATTCGGATAGGTATTATGTCCGTAGAAACTTCACTTATTACTTTCTCCATCCATCATTCCACCCTCTCGGATCCGCAACCAAATACGCACGAAAAGGGCGATACTCGCTGAGTATGCCGAACAAGATCTCAAAAGATCAAGTTTTGTTTTGTTATTCTCTTGGTTCATCAAGCCTCTCGACCAAGCCCATGCCGGCTCGAGTTGCAAGATTTGCTAAGAGAATTGGGCATCCCCATAATTCGAGGAGGTTCACTCTACTCGACATCACGACACGCACGATAACACGACATGCACACGAAAACAAGTATATTTTGCCGATGAGATTCACTCCAATCGACTTTAAAAATCAAGTTTAATGCAAGTAAAGTTCGAGTAAAGGATAACGAGTGCGATAAAGTACACACTCGTCTCATCAAGTAACATTCACGCATATAAGCAAGATAAATCAAGCAAATACATCAAGTCATGCACTTGACACTCACCAATTCAAAAGTAATTGAGTGAGAAAAGTCCTTAGTTGTCCCCTCCGGGATTCTCTTCAAGGCTTGCTTGAGCACCTAAAGAATTAGTGACCATACATCACTCACGTAAACTCACTACCACGTAACACACAAGAAAGAATATCCACTTGTTTAGATTAAACCAAAGTCTCAAAAGAGAACCTATTTTTCTTGAAAATCACAGTTCAAAAGTGATGGTTTAATAATACAAGAAAAACTGATTTCATTCATGAAATCGAGTTTAAAGCGGTCAATTAACATCAATAAATAATAACAAGTTCTCAAAATTTCATTTTCTAAGAAATCGGCAAATTTTAGTTTTGCGCGTCAAACTTAGAAAAATCGGATCTTGCACTCAGTAGGTCCAAAATTGGAAAACTTGGTACCGTTGGAAACTAGTTCCAAAGTACTAAAAGTTCCTAGAAGGCACTTTTCCATGATTCATAATGGAAGACACTCAATTTTTACAGGCATCTCTAAACTATAATTCCCTACAACTTTCATGTTTTAACCCAAGGCCAATTCGGCCTCTAGCTATGAGCTACAAAACCGGGCAGAATGTAATTCCAAGAACCCTAACTTTCCCATTTTTCTTCCAAAACAGAAATTGCTTGCAATTTACCACTTTTTCCACCTTCTAGCTTCCTTAAATACCATTTCCAATCATCATACATAACCACAGAATCATATTCATATGAAAACAGAAAAATCCCCAATAATTAAAAAAACTTCACCAATTCAACCAAAAATCAAGATATAAACCATAAAATTGCATCTTATACTACCACTAATCATGGATTAAACATCATTAGAGGGAGGAGAGGGGTCATTCTCAACTTACCTTAGCAACACAAGAGAGAGAGCAACTAGTCACCTTAGCTTTCCAAACAACTTCACCAATCACCTCACCAACACTAAGTGAAGAGGTTTTATGGAACAAAAGAAAGTTTAAGTGGTTGTTTTGGTAGATTTGAGCAAGAAGAAATCAAGAAGTTGGAGAGGTTTTACTTTTCTTCCTTCCTTGAGAGAGAGAGTCGGCTTCAAGCTTGCAAATTTTAAGGAATTTTTGGGTCAATTTTTAATTTATTGGTAAGAGAAGGAATAGTGGTCAAAAGTGAAACCAACCTCCAAGTGACACTTGTCACTTTATTTAATGCATCTCTATCTCTTTGTTCCCTCTCACACCAATCCAAATAGCAACCTCTCATTATCTCTTAGCACCCGATAATTTAAACCCAGTATCCATAACTTAACCTAGTTGGCCTAATTTTTCCGAACTTTCCGCACTAGCGGATCCCACGTCCGGTATACGCTCTTAATTTCTCAAAACCTAACCGATACTAGAAAAATCATCTAAAAACTATATTTACTCATAAAAATTATCTAAAAAATTTGTCGGATACAGAAAGTGCAGAAAACAAGCCATTGAATATAATAAAACCCTAAAATGGAAAAATTACGGGCTCTCACACTCTCTCCCCCTTAAAAGAATTTCGTCCTCGAAATTTCTCACCTTGGTTCACAAACAGTTCAGGGTATTCCTTTCACCTCCCAGGTAGCCTCTTCTATCCCATGATGTCTCCAATTTTTTTTTTTTTCGAGCGACAACACCTGCGACTAAATCCAGATCGTGGGTTGGATAGCTTTGTTCGTGGGGTTTCAATTTCCCAGAGGCAAACGATATCACATTCTGGTTTTGCATCAACACACACCCCAACCTTCCCTAGAAGCATTAGGGTAAACAGTAAAACTGTCCTTACCTTTAGGCAAGGCCAAAAGAAGAGCCATGGTTAACCTTCGCTTTAATTCCTGAACACTATCCTCTCTCCTACCCAAACACTGCGATCCTTACAAACCATACCAGTGCTCAAACGATGTTGTCCCCATAGGAATACTACTTTCAGGTCGTAGGGTAGACGAGCAGGTTTGGTATCTATTCCGTCTATCAAAATTGGGGTTGACAAATGAATGAGTAACGCCGGGATCTACTAATATTTCCGCAGAAATACCACAATCATACCTTCCTCAATTTCAGGAGAATCGGGGACCTGTTGTGGCTCCAGTGAATACACTCGAGCTGCCACCTTAGATTTGGTCTCTTCCACCTTTGTCGGTTCGGAATTAGTCTTCGTCGATTGCTGACTCCCCTTTCCATCTCGTGATAGGACTGGACAAGTGGCGAGCTGATGGTTTGCACTTTCACAGCGCAAACATTTACCCTCCTTCTTCCAGCAATTGTCCTCCGAGTGGTTTGACTTTCCGCAATACCCGCAGGGTCCGCGTACTGCAGAAGCCGAGCCTCCTCTCTGGCCTCTCCCCACTTGGCCGCCTCGTGACGGGCTCTCTTGTGACACTCCCGGAATCCTTTCTCCTCCAGTTCCTCGCCCAAACTTGGAAGGGGTACTCTCATCCCCCTGCCCCGAAATAGGAAATCCTCGCTTTTTCGCCTGGAAGTTTCTCACTTGTAACCTAGCATTCTCTACTCATTGTGCCTTCTCCACTGCATCGCTGAAGGCGTTAATTTGGGCTACCGCGAGGTCCTTCCGGATTTCTACGTTCATGCCCTGGACAAGTCGCCGTATTCTTCGTTGCTCGGTCATGATCAGCTCAGGCGCAAATTTGGACAGGCGGGTGAATTGGCTCTCATATTCCGCAGATTGAGCCCCTTGGCGAAGTCGGATGAACTCATCTTCCTTCCTCTCCTGAACCAGAGGAGGGAAGAATTTCGCGTTGAATTCCCTTATGAAATTCATCCAAGTCCTGGGCGTTTGTTCCCTTTCCCATTTTTTCCGTATGACGTTCCACCAGGAACGGGCCGCCCCTTCCAACTGGAAAACGGCAAAAGTCACCTGCCGTTCTTCGATGTAGTGTAAGGCTGCAAAAATATCGACCATCTTCTCGAGCCACCTATCGGCGACATCCGGATCGGGCCCCCAATGAACTTAGGTGGAGCAAACTTTTGAAATCGTTCGAGAGCTCTGTCTTCACTCTCGACGTGGTTGCCAGGGTTTCCAGGATTAGGGTTTGGGTTTTGGCCTTGTTGCTGCACCACTTGTGGCAGCAGGTTGGTCATTTGCTGCATAGCGGCAGCTATCTGCACGTTGGGGTCAACTCTCGGTTCAGGGTTAGGTCCAGAGGAGGTTTTCCCAGTGCCCCTTTCAGGCGTAGGTTGCCTATTCCCGCGCCCACGCCCCTGTCCACTACGTGTGCCTTCCATAAAATCTAAGTCGATCTAGGTCATAAAATAAATATACTGTTAAAGGGCACCTAACCCTCCTTTTCGTAGCACTATACAGGAACAAGTAAACAAGAAAAATTAACTAAACAACTCCCTCGTAGAGCATTTAAACACATAACACATAAACAGAGAACACATAACAGGATCAACAATTATACAGAACAGTCAGTCAGGTACATACAAAGTCATCCCATAAAACAAAAGGGTCCTCCAAAAGTACTATAGACAGACTAGGTCACGAGTACAAAAGAACTCACGAAAAGCTTTCCCTCATCCCCAGGGCTCCGTCCAACATCTACGAGAACAACAACATTTATATCTTAATCAAGGTTAATCACGCTTAACCATACCTGAACAAACCACACGAAGTTCCATAGAATCGCCTTTCTAGTTCGCCCAATCCTTTCTAACCTAGGCTCTCATCTTTTTCGTATCCGGGCGCAAGAATCCCATCTAAGATAATTCACAACTCGAGCCGGCCGGTCCCAAGCGTAAATCATCCATATTAAAGATTCCTACCCGACATACTTATCTGTCGTCCTCAAGTTCCATGATAAAGATTTTTACACTTATAACATGCCCCGTTCATAACTTACGCTCAAACGAGCACTTAGACATATCCATGAAATCAGGACCATAACACCACTTAGCCCAAGCTCACTCCGCGCAGAGACCACGCGAAGTGGCTTGATACCACCTGTGACGGCCCCACCTCACCCTAGGGCGTACCAAAGGGTTCGGCAGGCCGCCTGCCCAGCTCTCGCCGGGACTCAATCACTTACTACAATCCTCAAATAGATTACAATATATATCTTAAATATTACATCAAATTCTCCAATAATTACAGGTCATTATCGAAGCGGAAACAATTCCCAACTATACAATTCCCAACTATCTCTTGGTAACTTCACCATTCCCAACTATACTTAAAATGATTCCAAATCCAAACTGTACAAGATATAAGCCATCCAGTCATGTGAATAAGTACTACAAGCTTTCTTTCACCACGAGCCTTGTGGAGGGGAATAAAATAATTTTGGGGTGAGCTAGAAGCTCAGTGAGTAACCAGTAAAAGCAGTCGTCCAATATATTTCACAGTAACATATTTCAATGATGTCATGATTCAGAGATCAAATGTACGTATTTTGCTCTCGTGAGCCAGTGAAATCATTGCACTTACATACCCAACGCTCAAAAGATCCAGTAACAGTAAACAGTAAGAGGGAGCCCCTTTTTGAGCTCCGGAGCCATTTGCTCCCAATAAACAGAGGTGGAGACGCTGGTGTCCAGCATAAGACTCCCCAAGAACTCATTGAAGCCAAAATCATATCATGAATTCACATGCAAGCACGCATGAGATGCAGTCGAGTAAATAATGCAAGAAACATTTCACAAGAAGTTTTAACAATAGTTTGGGGTTACTTGTAAGCCCCGATACAACCAAATACAATCAAAATACTCAACCAGACAAGTAGTCAAGTAAATACAATGACAAAGAATATAAGCAATTTTAAAGCACAAAAATAGAGTAACAATAAAGTAAAAGAAATTCAAACCAATCAAACTCCCAAACTTCTTCCAAACTTGGAGTTGAATCCACCAAATAGCTTCTTCAATTGATGGTAGTGCTAACCAACTTGTACAAGTGAAGGCTCACTCCTTCCTCACCCCAAACATACTTTGGTTGAGCAAAGGAATTTTACTACTCTCCAAGTAAACCCTCAACTAGCTACAATTGAAAGCTTACCCACTCAATTAAGAACTACTTTATACAAGTGAGGCAACCTTTATCAAGGTTTTACCACTCCAAGTGATAGGTTCACCTTCACCAAGGTTTTACTCCTCCTAGAGAGTAACCTTCACTTGAGCAACCTCACAACCCAACTTTCCCAACCCCTTATACAACCAACAAAGAATATTTCTACTCAAAGATCTCACTTGTAAGCTTGTATTTAGTGTCGGCAAAAGTCTGTGTCTTCTTGTGTTTTGGGGTATTTATAGAAGGTGAGAAATGGCTCCAAAAGGCTCTCCAACGGTCAAATATTAAATGCTGTGGAAACTAGCCGTTGGCCTGTCGGACGTCCGAACCATTTGCTCTGCGTCCGAACCCTGCGTCCGATAGAAGTCAGAATGTTCAACTTTCATTCTTTTTGTGTCGGACGGCCGAAGCAATGAATGAGCGTCCGATCCAAGCGTCCAAAGAGTATCGTCGTCTGTCGGACGTCCGAACCTTCATATTTCTTAACTTCTCTTTGATTCAAATCTTTTCGATTCTCTTTTGGATGAATGACCTGTTCTAACAAATTTCTCACATAAAAACATTAGTCCAAATCTACATTTTGGTTTGTTAATCATCAAAACCAAGGACTAATCAACCAAGGTCAACATTACTCACCTCCACGGCTCAGGAGTCATCCCTCATATAACATTACCTTGTCCGAATCCAAGCCCTTCAACTCAAACTCAAAGCCATCAAATGCTTTCAAAGATCGGACAACATATCCCCTTAATTTCCTTACTTTTCCAGCCGTCATGGCTTCATTATTTCCTCAGCCAGTCCCATAGTCATACGAAATATAAATTCATCCCAACAGCCGTTCAATAGGCTCAAAGTCATTCAAATACAAGATTTAGCTAGGAAAATGACAGGAAATGAAAGTTAAGCTCTAACTCGGAAAACAGTTTTTGACGTCAGTTTGCGGTTTCGGCACCATTGGCACTACGATTATCGGATGAAGGTGCAAGATACACCGTTTCAAAGCTAAGAGATAGGGTACAATGTTGCAGAAGGTCACTCAGCCCAGTTTCGAGTGAAACCATGTCAAAAATGCAATATACTACACCAGAACCGTAAAAACAGATTCACAAATCGCATTCTGGTACACACATCCATAAATCAGGCTACCTAAGTCCAAATCCAGTAATTCCAAAGCCATCCGAAAGCTAAGAAATAGGGATACAATTCATCAGAAGACCTCAACAACCAATTATGTAGCATTCCCAACCAAAATAACCCAGTACAGAAGCAATTCTCAAATTCGGGTAGAACCAGGGAAACAAGGGTAATTCCGTCTTTTCTCAAGTTACACTACTTCAATTGACCTGAAAGTTTACAGGCATCTCTAAAATATCATTCCCTACAACTTTCATGTTTTAACCCAAGGCCAATTCGGCCTCTAGCTATGAGCTACAAAATCGGTCAGAATGTAATTCCAAGAACCCTAACTTTCCCATTTTTCTTCCAAAACAGAAATTGCTTGCAATTTACCACTTTTTCCACCTTCCAGCTTCCTTAAATACCATTTCCAATCATCATACATAACCACAGAATCATATTCATATGAAAACAGAAAAATCCCCAATAATTACAAAACTTCACCAATTCAACTAAAAATCAAGATATAAATCATAAAATTGCATCTTATACTACCACTAATCATGGATTAAACATCATTAGAGGGAGGAGAGGGGTCCTTCTCAACTTACCTTAGCAACACAAGAGAGAGAGCAACTAGTCACCTTAGCTTTCCAAACAACTTCACCAATCACCTCACCAACACTAAGTGAAGAGGTTTTATGGAACAAAAGAAAGTTTAAGTGGTTGTTTTGGTAGATTTGAGCAAGAAGAAATCAAGAAGTTGGAGAGGTTTTTCTTTTCTTCCTTCCTTGAGAGAGAGAGCCGGCTTCAAGCTTGCAAATTTTAAGGAATTTTTGGGTCAATTTTTAATTTATTGGTAAGAGAAGGAATAGTGGTCAAAAGTGAAACCAACCTCCAAGTGACACTTGTCACTTTATTTAATGCATCTCTATCTCTTTGTTCCCTCTCACACCAATCCAAATAGCAACCTCTCATTATCTCTTAGCACCCGATAATTTAAACCCAGTATCCATAACTTAACCTAGTTGGCCTAATTTTTCCTAACTTTCCGCACTAGCGGGTCCCACGTCCGGTATACGCTCTTAATTTCTCAAAACGTAACCGATACTAGAAAAATCATCTAAAAACTATATTTACACATAAAAATTATCTAAAAAATTTTCCGGATACAGAAAGTGCAGAAAACAAGCTATTGAATATAATAAAACCCTAAAATGGAAAAATTACGGGCTCTCACATACCGGGCCCGAACTCCAACAGTATCAGTTTGGTAATACTCGAGTATACCGGAATCAAGAGTCTCACTACTACAAGATTCCATATAACAGTCCCATTGGCTCGTCAATTTTCACGACCAATCCCTCGCCGGCTCGATCCAATCGACTACCAATGAGGTTGAGCTCAGTAGTAATAGTAGTGGCCGTTGGATACTCGTCCAAACGACACCAAAATCCAGTATATCAGGTATCATTTAAATACCACAGTGAAACAGTAAACAGTCGTATACAGTACCAAAAGGGGTGAGGGCGATCAAGTACACCCTCACTTTAATCAGTTTCAATGGCAAATAAGCCCTCAAGGCATCAATTTCATATATAGCAAAGCCACATTGTAACAACAAGTGAATAGTACACTCACCAAGCTTGAAAATGATATTTCATGCACCTCCGTCAAAGGAGCGTCGTGAACCACCGTCACGCCCTAAAATATGCAAACAAGTACAATGAGACTAGATAACGAGTCATAAACCAGTGCCAAATACGACCAAAATAGGATTCCATAAGCATACATAAGCATTAGAGGAAACCAGAAAAATCCGGAAATAGAGTTAAGCGTTAACCCGAAAAAAACAGTTTTTGACATCATTTTGCGGTTTTGGTACCAATGGCACTACGATTATCGGATGAAGGTTCAAGACCCACCGTTTCGAAGCTAAGAGATAGGGTTACAATATTCCAGAAGGTCACTCAGCCCAGTTTCGAGTTTAACTAGATCAAAAATGCAAGATACTACACCAGAACTGGAAAAACAGATTCACAGAACGCATTCTGGTTCAAACATCATAAGTCAGCCTACCTAAGTCCAAATCCAGAAATTCTAAAGCCATCCGAAAGATAAGAAACAAGGATACATTTCATCAGAAGACCTCAACAACCAATTCGGAAGCATTCCCAACCAAAATAACCAATTACAGACGCAACTATCAAATTCGGGTAAAACCAGGGCAGCAAGGGTAATTCTATCTTTTCTCAAGCTACGCTACTCCGATTGACCTGACATTTTACAGGAATCTCTAAAATATCATTCCCTACAACTTTAATGTTTTAATCCAAAGCCAATTCGGCCTATAACTATGGGCTACAGTGCCAAGCAGAATGAAGAACAATGAAACCCTAACTTTTCAATTTTCTTTCCAAAACAGAAATTGCTTGCAATTAACCACTTTTTCCACCTTCTAGCTTCCTTAAATATCATTTCCAATCATCATACATGACCACATAATCATATTCATATGAAAACAGAAAAAATCCCCAATAATTATAAAACTTCACCAATTCAACCAAAAATCAAGATATAATCCATAAAATTGCATCTTATACCACCACCAATCATGAATTTAACATCATTAGAGGGAGGAGAGGTGTCCTTCACAACTTACCTTAGAAACACAAGAGAGAGAGCAACTAGTCACCTTAGCTTTCCAAACAACTCCACAAAACACCTCACTATCACTCACTTAAGGTTTTCTATGGAGCAAAAACATGATTCAATGGTTGATTTGGTAGATTGGAGCAAGATTGAAGCAAAACTTGGAGAGCTTTTCCCTTTCTTTTTTTCTTGAAGTGGCCGGCCAAAGAGAAGAAGAAAATGGTGAAATTTTGGTAATTTTTGTGATTTATTTGGTCAAATGGAAAAAGGTGAATAGTGGTCTTCAAGTCCAACCAATCACTAAGTGACACTTGTCACTTTATTTAATGCATCCCTATCTTTTTGTTTCCTCTCACACCAATCCAAATAGCACCCTCTACTTATCTCTTAACACCCGGTAATTAATTCCAGTATCCAAAACTTAACCTAGTTGGCCGAATTTTTCCGAACTTTTCGCCCTAGTGGGTCCCACGTCCGGTATACGCTCTTAATTTCTCGAAACCTATTCGATACTAGAAAACTTATCCAAAAACTATATCTACTCATAAAAATTATCTAGAAAATTTTCCTAATAAAGAAAATGCAGAAAACATGCCATTAAAGATAATAAAACCTAGAAAATGGAAAAGTTACGGGTTCTCACACTCTCTCCCCCTTAAAAGAATTTCGTCCTCGAAATTCTCTCTTTTGCTCACAAAAATTGATTCTACAGTGAATTCTTCTATCTTACAGGAGCTTCTCCTCATTCATGCCCTAGTCAAGTTAGGATAGTTCTCGAAAATCACTCAGGCACTAAGGATCACTCTAATCGAAATTCAAAATATACCCGAGATCTCCCATCCCGTCACACTAACAAGTTCATACAAGTGTTTCCTTTGCCTCGAGTCCTATGGAGAGGAAATACATCTTTTAAGGTGAGCTAAAAGCTCAACAAGTATCCAGAAAACTCAATATTCAAATAAGTTTCGCAGTAGTGCATTTAGCTGGTATCATGAATCAGTAATCAAATGTACGTTTATTGCTCTTGTGAGCCAGGGAAATCATGGTACTTAAACATGCAACTCTCCAATAAAATCCAGTATCAGTCAAGCGGTACAAATGAGCCATCGGTGCTCCCATGTTCAAGTCAATTGTCATTAAAATGGAGACGTTGGTTTTAAGCACAAGACTTCCAAGCACTCATTTGAGCCAAATCATTGCATGGCAAACACACAAGAAAACAGTACAGGAAATAGTTCGAAAATACTTTTGCAAAAAATTTTTGAAATCATTTACCAACCACAGCTCATGATCCTCATCCCTCATAGATAGTTTCCTAGCTCTAGTCCAATTCCCTCGATCACAAATATCATATCAAGCAAAGGAAATCTAAAATCATCAAGTTCCTCTCACCTTTTTACATTTCCTATTACACCTGAAGCTACACCTCTCGGATTGAAAGAAATCTTATGGCGTTTTGAATCTAAGACATAGGCCTACACTACTGGGTCCCTTCTCTCGGTCCTAGGTTCTCGATTTGGTCAGTCACAGATTTCCAATGGCCCTTCCTTAATCCCAAGGTCGTCTAAATCTACACAGATGTCGAAATATCATTTTCTTAGCTTTCCTTTCCATTATATATATATAAATATATCTCAGAGGAGAGGGTTCAGTTAGGCACATAGACACAGGTAATCAATCAAGAATCCAAAATATATTTATCTGGTATAGCACAAAATAATTACATATGTAGTTTAAAGTAGTCCACAGGAAAATCAAGTAGACACATAACAATGTGCACATTCATAGGAGAAACAAAATAGGTTTTCAAAGCTAACACGTTAAACATCCACAGTAACTATTACAGTCCAAATCTAACCACTATCTATCAAAACCCTAGCTCAACTTTTATTGGGCAAATCCGAGATAGCATCCCTCATTCCAATCTCCTCAATCGGGTCAATGTCAAGTCCAATACAAGAATTCCCCGTGCTCTGACCTTTGTCATCATAACTTATCTCAAAATCACTTATGATTTCTAGTTACCTCATCACACACAAGACTATACCCCTTCCGAATTCACAAGTATTCCCTTAGGAAAAGTATTTGGTACTCAAGTACAAGAATCCCAAACTAAGAGAATTTACAACTCAGGCCGTACGCTCCCAAGTGCAAATCAACAAGGTTTAAGATTCCTACCTGACGTACACATCTAGCTTCCTCAAGTCCGCACTTATACCTTTTGACACCTTCACCACTTGGCCCAAGCTCTCTCTGCGCAGAGACCACGCGAAGTGGCTCTGATACCACCTGTGACAGCCCCACCTTCCCCTAAGGCGAACCAAAGGGGTTAGCGGACTGCCTGCCCAACTCTCGCCAGGACTAACGGTTCCGTTTAGAGCGATCTAATACGTTCCGGAACATACAAACGCTCGTAAACAAGTCAAAATCCCAAAATAAAAAAAAAATGAAATCGGAGCCGGTCATGAATAGTAACCGACCCGTCAGAACCCAACCAAATAACAAGCAAACATTCACATCTTGAAATTTAGCATTTACAATCCCAAGTGGCATACTAAAGTATTCAAAAGTGGATACATGTATGGTTTGCCAAATCAAAAGAGAAACGGTCCCAAAAGTACATTTAGGGTTTCAATCTAGGAGTTATACAAAAGATATGTCCATCTAGCTCAATTCGGCAACCAACTATCAATTGCAGTCCAAAAGTATTTATTTTCCTGTAAGAAAAACAAAAGGGAATAGAGTGAGCTTACGCCCAGTGAGATAATACCACTCAAGCAACCAAGTTCATATAAGCATCAAGCTTTTCATTCCAATTGATCAAAAGTAAGCAAAGGCACACATCAAAAGTGGTGATAAAAGGATACGGGCGGCTCTCAAGAGCCCCTTTCCTCGCTTGTACACTTGATCGGATTTCATTGACCCTCCGTCAATGTTTGAAAAGTAACCAACCGTAGACTCCACTTACTTCCATTCCTTCCACCCAACATACCCCTACCGGGCCCGAACTCCAACAGTATCAGTTTGGTAATACTCGAGTATACCGGAATCAAGAGTCTCACTACTACAAGATTCCATATAACAGTCCCATTGGCTCGTCAATTTTCACGACCAATCCCTCGCCGGCTCGATCCAATCGACTACCAATGAGGTTGAGCTCAGTAGTAATAGTAGTGGCCGTTGGATACTCGTCCAAACGACACCAAAATCCAGTATATCAGGTATCATTTAAATACCACAGTGAAACAGTAAACAGTCGTATACAGTACCAAAAGGGGTGAGGGCGATCAAGTACACCCTCACTTTAATCAGTTTCAATGGCAAATAAGCCCTCAAGGCATCAAGTTCATATATAGCAAAGCCACATTGTAACAACAAGTGAGTAGTACACTCACCAAGCTTGAAAATGATATTTCATGCACCTCCGTCAAAGGAGCGTCGTGAACCACCGTCACGCCCTAAAATATGCAAACAAGTACAATGAGACTCGATAACGAGTCATAAACCAGTGCCAAATACGACCAAAATAGGATTCCATAAGCATACATAAGCATTAGAGGAAACCAGAAAAATCCGGAAATAGAGTTAAGCGTTAACCCGAAAAAAACAGTTTTTGACATCATTTTGCGGTTTTGGTACCAATGGCACTACGATTATCGGATGAAGGTTCAAGACCCACCGTTTCGAAGCTAAGAGATAGGGTTACAATATTCCAGAAGGTCACTCAGCCCAGTTTCGAGTTTAACTAGATCAAAAATGCAAGATACTACACCAGAACCGGAAAAACAGATTCACAGAACGCATTCTGGTTCAAACATCATAAGTCAGCCTACCTAAGTCCAAATCCAGAAATTCTAAAGCCATCCGAAAGATAAGAAACAAGGATACATTTCATCAGAAGACCTCAACAACCAATTCGGAAGCATTCCCAACCAAAATAACCAATTACAGACGCAACTATCAAATTCGGGTAAAACCAGGGCAGCAAGGGTAATTCTATCTTTTCTCAAGCTACGCTACTCCGATTGACCTGAAATTTTACAGGAATCTCTAAACTATCATTCCCTAAAACTTTCATGTTTTAACCCAAAGCCAATTCGGCCTCTAAATATGAGCTACAGTGCCGGGCAGAATGAAGAACAATGAAACCCTAACTTTTCAATTTTCTTTCCAAAACAGAAATTGCTTGCAATTAACCACTTTTTCCACCTTCTAGCTTCCTTAAATATCATTTCCAATCATCATACATGACCACATAATCATATTCATATGAAAACAGAAAAAATCCCCAATAATTATAAAACTTCACCAATTCAACCAAAAATCAAGATATAATCCATAAAATTGCATCTTATACCACCACCGATCATGAATTTAACATCATTAGAGGGAGGAGAGGGGTCCTTCACAACTTACCTTAGCAACACAAGAGAGAGATCAACTAGTCACCTTAGCTTTCCAAACAACTCCACAAAACACCTCACTATCACTCACTTAAGGTTTTCTACGGAGCAAAAACAGGATTCAATGGTTGATTTGGTAGATTGGAGCAAGATTGAAGCAAATATTGGAGAGATTTTCCCTTTCTTTTTTTCTTGAAGTGGCCGGCCAAAGAGAAGAAGAAAATGGTGAAATTTTGGTAATTTTTGTGATTTATTTGGTCAAATGGAAAAAGGTGAATAGTGGTCTTCAAGTCCAACCAATCACTAAGTGACACTTGTCACTTTATTTAATGCATCCTTATCTTTTTGTTTCCTCTCACACCAATCCAAATAGCACCCTCTACTTATCTCTTAACACCCGGTAAATTAATTCCAGTATCCAAAATTTAACCTAGTTGGCCGAATTTTTCCGAACTTTTCGCCCTAGTGGGTCCCACGTCCGGTATACGCTCTTAATTTCTCGAAACCTATTCGATACTAGAAAACTTATCCAAAAACTATATCTACTCATAAAAATTATCTAGAAAATTTTCCTAATAAAGAAAATGCAGAAAACATGCCATTAAAGATAATAAAACCTAGAAAATGGAAAAGTTACGGGTTCTCACACCGATAGTGAGTGAATATCCGGACATATTTCCTGATGAATTAGTAACCCTACCTCTGGAGAGAGAGATAGAATTCAAAATTGACTTGTTACCTGGGACGTACCTCCCACCCGTTGGTCGGTGTGATACATACTATCGCTCAGTGGTTGATTATACGTTTATGGTTCTGAGTCGAATGAGAGGTACCTCCCACCCGAATTGGTGTGGTACATACTATCGCTCAGTGGTCGATGAGACATCGCTCTAATCGACTTATGCTTTGCTTATAGTTCTGAGTCGAATGAGAGGTACCTCCCACCTAAATCGGTGTGGTACATACTATCGCCCAATAGTCGAAGAGACATTGCTCCAATCGACTTTGAAAGGTTTATGGTTCTGAGACGACATGAGAGGTACCTCCCACCCAAATCGGTGTGGTACATGCTATCGCTCAAAGAACCGATCATTTATTTGGGTTTTGAGGCGACATAAGAGGTACCTCCCACCCGAATTGGTGTGGTACATGCTATCACTCAGAGAACCGATTATACGATTATAATTGTAAGGGTTGATGACATTCAGTCCAATCGACAAATACCGTTATAGGCCGATAAGCGCATTCCAATCGGCAGTCATACAGTTCAATTATGAATCGAGGAGATTCACGCCAACGACATATACAGCCATAGCATATAATGTAATTCAATTCAGGTAATTCAATTACAATTCATTTTATTGAGAACGTATTCGATAAAGTACACACTCGACTCAGCAGTTATAACCCATCCATTTCATATTGAGCAATTCACATAATTTCCAAATATTCATGCACTTGACACTCACCAAGTAAACAAAGAAGTAATGCCCTCTTGAGGGTTTAAGCGTCCACCGTAGGATCCTCTTGAAGATTCTCTTGTTTACCTGAGCAATTAATAACGAACTACTACTTAGAAACCCCATTTATCGAAGAAGATTGTACTAGAGTACAATCTAAGAAAATTTCACAAATACGAGCCTTAATTACTCGTAAATCGAGGCTCAAAAGCGGGGTTTTAAAAGTACAAGAGAAATCTGATTTGTATCTTTAAAGTCAAGTGCAGAACGGTCGAGTGATATGGAAGGAAAATGGAGAGTTCGAAACACTCAATTTCCCTTAAGTTCGGAAATTTCAGATTTATCAAGCGATCTTTGAAAAATTGTATCTCACTCTCGGTAAGTGCAAAATTGGAAAACTTGGTACCGTTGGAAACTACTTCCAAAGTACTAAAAGTTCCAATAAGACACTTTTCCATGATTCCAAATGGATGACATTCGAAATTTGGCCTAAAGTTGCTGTTTTGGAAAGTCAAGACAGATTTGGGTTGATTTTCGATAAAGTTTGGAAATTCGGCAAAATTCACACAATACGAACTAGCCTCTGAAATTTAGAACTCAATTAGAGTTACAATCAAAGTTTTCAACACAACAAGCAGAACAAGAATTGGAGTTTTGAACACCAAGATATAGTGGGTCAAAGTTGCTGAATTTCCTCTTTGAAAGAAGATTTTTCAGGTTTAAATCACGAATTTTGGGACTTTGGTTGAGCATCGAAATGGGCTCAGAATGACACTAAACTTGGCATTATTACACTAACACATAAGGGCTATTCCAATGTAAAATTTCATAGAAAAATACGTACGGAAAGTTGGTTAACAAAATCATTAAAGTCCCACAAGTTTCCAAGGCAAATCTGCCTGGTATGTAAATTTTCCTTTTCTAAATATTCGGCTAATGAAAACATCTTAAATATGGTTCATTTATATATACAATGTCTAAGAAACAACCAAGATGTGTTTGGTAAGTGATTAACACCAAAATTTCGAAACAACAAGTCCCAATCAAGGTTAAGGCATCAACTAGCCAAAAAGAGGGTTTTCAATCCCTGAGTCAGTTTCGAACTTCGGCCACAACTCACTCAATTCAAATTGGAATTGAGCGTAGTTGGTGGTGCTGAAAATTAAATTCATAAATCTATAATTTCTCAAAAGAAATCATTTTAAAAATCTATCCACAACTAGCTCATATTCGAGCATCAACTCACTCGCTGCTTAAAACAGAGCTTCCAGTAAAACGAGAAACAGAACAAGAAAATTTACAAGATTGGTACGGATCACTCAAGTGGAATCAAGACATGTATTTTATACCGTTGGAAAACTGGAAATGTCTAGTTTCCAGTTCCGTAAACGGAACTCGATTCTGACATCGAAGCAAAAAGTTATGACCGAAACATAAACACTGCCAGAGTACACTGGACACCCATTTCCAGTTTTGATGAATTTAAAAATCACAACATTTGGCCAACCAAATCACGTAATTTTTTGTGGAAACTTTCACACAGTCCACACAACATATATACATCATAAACAAGTCAATTGAACCTCAAAAAAAATGCTCTAAGGGTCACGGCATTGACAGGGGCAGAAACGGAAAAATTCCCCTCTTCACTTCCTTTGAGTTTCCATCCACAATATCACTTATTTCTACTAAATTAAGCACTAATCCAACATTAATAACATCAAAACTCATCAAATCAGTCCATTAAGCCATAGTGGGAGTTCATAGAGCCCACACACCAAATTTCCAACATAAATAAAGCTACCCATATGAATATATGAGATTATACGTGCAAGATATCTTCTATAAACCAAAAATTGAAAGGTTGATCGTTGATTACCTTTGTTGGTGACTCAAGCAGAAATTTCTGGCCCTTGATAGCTAAAGAAAACCATGGAAAGCAAGCTCTTTTCCTAGCTGAGGTTGTTCACCAAGTGTTTAGCAAGTTGTACGTAAAATTTGAGGTGATTTGGTGAAGATTTGAAGGTGAAATGAAGAAGAAATGTGGGCTATTTTTCTTCCTCCTTTGGCCGCTGGAATGAGAGAGAGAGAAAGGAGAGTGTTTGGGCTCCAATGAAGCTTCCTTGAGAAGCTTTAATGTGTGGCTCCAAATTGTGCAAAACTCAACTCTCTCCCCGCGCGCGCATGCGCGTTTTTCGTGCTCGATTCCTCTCGAGTTTATTTCACTAGTGCACTAAATCTATAATGCATTTTCATTCATACTACTATTATTCACTCTTAATGGTCTAAAAATAAGGGCCTAAAGTTCCTTAATTAATCGCATGCGCGGAAACGCGTACTTATTTCCAAGAAATTCTTATAACGATAGTATCACTAACTAATAATTGAACACTTAAACATAAAAATACCTTTTTCAAGACTAATGTACAAGTCTCCAATTTTTTCAAGCTTATTGTATCCTCGAATCGATTATTGTCTTCAAACACGCATCCACTATTCATTCTAAACGAGCTTTCAAAAATTTTAATTTTGTAACAAGTCATTTTAAAAATATAAGCAAGTCATAGTTCCATGCAATTGGGTCTAAAAAGGTTGGAATAAATTATTTGGAGAAAACGGGTGGATAAATAATTAATTAAGCCATTAAAATCAGATTGAAATAAGTAAAAATTCGGGTCCTCACAGAAAGCCTCTGGTAGGGTTTTTGCCTTGGACCATCAGTGAGCCCCTGAATCATCTGAAGTAGTGGAAGGTACGATCCCTGTATTCCACCGCTTAGCTAAGCTTTTAATTGACACTGGAGCAACCCATTCTTTTGTGAATCCTGCCTTCATGTGTGATATTGATGTGAATCCCATTAAATTACCCTTTGACTTCGAGATTAAAACGCCTACTGGGGATCAAAGCCTAATTACCAACATGGTTTTATAAAAATTGTGAGATTTGGGTAGGAGAACGGAAATTGGTAATAGACTTGATAAGTTTAGACCTCAAGGTGGTGGAGTTTTACATGCCCGAAGAAGCGACTCTAAGATTGGATGTGCAAGGTAGACTAGCCTCATCTGCACTTGTTTCAGGAATTCGAGTTAGGAAATTATTGAATAAAGGAGCGCAGGGTTACTTAGCTTTCTTGATTAATACTGTGACGCCCTGAAAAGTATAAGTGTGAGAACCCGGAAATTTTCTACTTTTCTAGGGTTTATTTTTTAAACGCCCGCCTTTTCTACATTTTCTTGATTAGAAAAATTCCCCAGATAAAGTTTATGAGCAAAAATAGTTTTAAAATGATTTTTCTAGTATCGGTTAGTTTTTGAGAAATTAAAAGCGTATTTTGGACGTGGGACCCGCAAGTGCGGTAAATGCATTATATTTTTGACAACTTGTTGGAATTTTGTATTAAGTGATATTATTTTACAATGTGTTAAGATATTTGTGTAAGAGAGACAAAAAGTTAGGCAAGCAATTAATGAAGAGGACATGTGTCACTTGAGGATTTATTCTTACCTTTTTGACCTTTTGACCACTATTCATGCCTTTACCATTTAAACCAAAATTGACCCAAAATTCTTCTTATTTTGAAGCTCTTGGCCGAATTTCTTGCTAGGAACAAAGGAAAGAAAACTCTCTCAATTTTCAAGCTCCAATCTTGCCCAATCTTTCAATTCAACCGTTTAATCTTCAAATTTTTCCATAGAACTTCTTAGTTTGGTGATATTGAGGTTGGTTGTGGAGTTGTTTGGAAGAAATTGGTGCTAAGTTGCTTACTTTCTTGAGCTTGCAAGGTGAGTAACTAGGGAATTCTTCCTTTGATCTTGATAATGTTCAATTAGTGATTGGTGGTCATTGAACTTTCTCCTACACTTAATGAAGCTTAACTTGTGCCTAGTGGTAGCTAAAGGGATGAATTTTGTGGTTTATTTCTTGCTTTTGGATGAATTGATGAAGTTTTCAATTTATTGGTGATTTTTCTGGTTTAATGTGATCATGATGTTGTGGCTATCTATGATGGTTAATGACTCTAGTAGGTGTACATGATTGGTATTTGCAACCAATTTCTGGTTTGGAAGAAATTTCAGAAAACTAGGGTTCTTGAGGGGGGCATTCTGTCCGAAATTTTAGATCCTAGATAGAGGCCGAATTGGCCTTGGCTCAAAACATAAAAGTTGTAGGTATTGATGTTTTAAGGGTTCCTGTAAAATTTCAGGTCATTTGGAGTAGTGTAGAGTGAGAAATGTCGATTTTACTGTTGCTGTTCTGGGTTCTTCAGGATGGCCGAACTGCGTTTGTAATTGGCTGTTTTGACTGGAATTGCTTTGGATTTGGTGGTTGAGGTCTTCTGATGAAATGTAGATTGATGCCCTAGCTATCATATGCCTTTGGAATTTCTGCATTCGGACTTGTATAGACTGAGTTGTACTGATTACAGCATAGTGTAAGTTGTAAACCTGCAATTACGGTTCTGGTTTGTTATTTGGCATATATGACTTAGTTGTGCTGGGATTTGGACTGAGTGACCTTCTACATTGTTGTAGCCCTGGTTCTTAGCTTCGAAGCGGTGGGTCTTGGACCTCCATCCGATACTCGTAGTACCTTTGGTGCCATTACCGCAAAAGGACGTCAAAACTGTTTTTCTGGTTTTGAGCTTAACTTTCATTTCCAGACTTTTCCCTAGCTTGACTTGTACTAGTACTACTTGGAGCTTGCTGAATGGCTATTGGATGAACTTGTTGTTGTGTGTGTACCTTTGGGACTGGCTGAGGATATAATGAAGCCGTGATGGCCGGAAAAGTTAGCAAATTCAGGGGAAGTGCTGTCCAAACTTTGAAGGAACTTGTTTGCATTGAGTTTGTGATTTAAGACTTGGATTTGAGCAAGGCAATGATATTTAAGGGATGATTTCAGAGCCGTGGAGGTGAGTGACCTCAAACTATTTCTAAAATTATTTATGAACCATTTCTTGCATTATTTACTTTTGAACTGTTTTCAAAGTTACTTTTGGAACTGTTTTCTTACATATCATGCGTGCTTGCATATCAGTGTCTTGTTATTATTGATTTTGCTTTCAATGATTGTTAAAACGAGTTTTCGAGGCGAGTGTGTACTTTATCGCACTTAGCCTCAATGATTGTGAACTTTTAATGATTGAGCGATTGAAATGTTAATTGTGCATGAATGTAAGCCTTTTGGGCTGAACTGGCCATTGCCCCTTGTTACCGGTCGTCTCGAGCCAGAAGCGGACTCGGTCGGGCGACTAGGAACTTGGGTGAACGTTTCGGTATACTCGAGTATTACCTTGTAGGTTGGTGGAGCCTGGCCAAAAGCCAGGGACGGGGGTGAATGAATGCACGAATGAAACCAAATGAAATGAAATGACAGGAGAACGAACGTATCCTTTTCATGAATGTTACTATCGCCTTCCATTGTAAATGTTTCTTGAATTATTGATACTCCATATTGAAATGACATTATTGAAATGAACGATTGTGAAACTGATTTGATAACTAATTTTATTGGTTACTCGCTGAGCTTCTAGCTCACCCCAAAATGTTTTATTCCCCTCCACAGGGCTCAAGGCGAAGGAGTGGCTTGTAGTGTTTATCATGGATTATCTCATGTATGGATTGAATTTGGATTTCCTTTTGTGTAATCATTCATATTGGGATTGTATTGAATGTTTAGAATTGATTGGATGTGTAATAGTCTAGTTTTGGACTTCCCCTGTATACTAATTGTGATCAAGGATCAGAGTGGCACTGCGGAAGCGTGGACGCTTCGCTTTTGATAAGTAAATGTTGGAATATTTGATTTATATTTGAGATTGTATCTTGTATTCAATTGAGGAATGTAGTGAACGACTGAGTCCCGGCGAGAGCTGGGCAGGCGGCCCGCCGAACCCTCTGGTTCGCCTTAGGGAGAGGTGGGGCCGTTACAAATACTCCTGGAGATAAGGTGAAACTAGAGGATGTGTTAGTGGTAAATGAATTTCCCGATGTTTTCCCTGACGAGTTGAAGTCGATGCCACCAGAGAGGGAAATAGAATTTAAACTTGATTTGATGCCTGGAACCACTCCTATTGCGAAAACACCATATCAAATGGCCCCCGCCGAACTCAAAGAACTAAAACTGCAGTTACAAATTTTGTTAGAGCGCGGGTTTATTCGAGAGAGTGAATCACCTTGGGGAGCACCTGTTCTATTTGTTAAAAAGAAAGATGGTAGTTTGAGACTGTGTATCGATTATCACGGCTTAAATGATGTCATGGTGAAAAATAAGTAACCTTTGCTGCACAGTGACGAGTTGTTTCACCAGTTGCAAGGAGCAGTGGTTTTCTCTAAGTTGGACTTGAAGCAAGGTTACTATCAGCTACGAATTAAGCAGGAGGACATACCGAAGACTGTTTTTAATTCTAGATATGGACATTTCGAGTTTGCAGTGATGCCGTTTGGTTTAACAAATGCTCTGGCTGCATTTATGGATTTAATGCATCGAGCTTTTAAACCTTATTTGGACCAATTTGTCATGGTGTTCATAGATGATATCTTGGTATATTTTAAAACTCGAGAGGATCACAAACGGCATTTGAGGATAGTTTTGCAGGCCTTGAGAGAACATCAGTTATATGCCAAGTTTAAGAAGTGTGAGTTTTGGTTGAAACAAATTTCTTTTCTAGGGCATATAATATCCAAAGATAGCATTTCTGTAGATCCAGTGAAAGTAGAAGCCGTATCTGAGTGGAAACAGCCAGAAACTCCAACTGAGATTCGTAGTTTCTTGGGTTTAGCTGGGTACTACCGTCGATTCATAAAAGATTTCTCCAAATTAGCTGGCCCTTTAATTGATCTGACGAAAAAGTATGGTCAATTTGTCTGGGGTTCTAAGTGTAAAGCTAGTTTTCGAGAATTAAAGAAACGGTTAACTTTGGCACCAATCTTAGCCTTACCAAATGGAAAGGACAGTTTCTCTATATATACTGATACCTCGAGAGAAGGATTGGGATGTGTTCTAATGTAGAATGGAAATGTGATTGCCCATGCCTCTAGGAAATTAAAATTGCATGAGCGGAATTACCCTACTCATGACTTGGAATTGGCCGCTGTAGTCTTTGCCTTAAAGAAGTGGATGCATTACTTATATAGGGTGACTTTTGAGGTTTATACCGACCATAAGAGTCTGACATATCTATTCTCTCAGAAGGAACTAAACTTGATATAACGTCGGTGGGTGAAATTTCTTGAGCATTATGACTGTACAATTAACTACCACATAGGGAAACCCAATGTTGTAGTGGATGCCTTAAGTCGAAAAGTTCAAATAGTTGGATTAATGGTCAAGAGGTGGAATTTGTTGGAAAAAGAAAGTGAATGGAATCCACAGTTGGACCGACAGAGAGTAATCATGGGCAATATCACGGTGAGATCTGATCTGTTGGACCGAATTAAAGAAGCTCTGAAGAATGACCAGATGGTGCAAAAATGGGTAGAAAAAGTGCAAAAAGGGGAAGTCTCAAACTTCAATATGAGTTCCGAGGATATTTTGAAATTTTGGAATCGGATAGTGGTGCCGTAAGATAAAGTGATAAAAAGAGAGATTTTGGAGGAGACATATCGATCCAAGTATACAGTACATCTGAAAGTAGTAAAATGTACCAGGATTTGAGGAGACTGTATTGGTGGGATAAAATGAAAAAGGAAATTGCTCAATTTGTTCAAAAGTGTTTAGTGTGCCAACAAGTGAAAGCTGAACATCAGAAACCCTCAGGTCTTCTACAGCCTCTTGAAATCCCTGAGTGGAAATGGGAACATATTACCATGAATTTTGTGTCAGGATTACCCTGTACTCAAAAAGGTCATGATGCAGTTTGGATAATAGTTGATAAGTTGACGAAGTCTGCTCATTTCTTGCCTATAAATATGAGATACACTTTGGAAAAATTGGCCCAACTGTACATGGATGAGATAGTCAGATTGCATGGGATCCCAATAAGCATTGTTTCTAACAGAGATCCATGGTTTGTGTCTCGTTTCTGGCAACAATTACAAGGAGCTTTGGGGACCAAGTTGAACTTTAGTACTACGTATCATCCCCAAACTGATGGACAGTCAGGGAAAACCATTCAAACACTTGAAAACATGCTAAGAACTTGTATTTTGGATTTTGGTGGAAGTTGGGGACAGTAAATGGCGTTAGCTAAATTTGCATATAATAATAGTTATCATTCCTCCATACAAATGGCACCGTACGAAGCTCTCTATGGAAGAAAGTACCGATCACCAATATACTGGGATGAAGTAGGAGAAATAAGGGTTTTAGACCCAATTGCAGTGCCATGGATCGAACAGCAGGTGAAGGTGAAGGTGAAGGGTTTTAGGTCTCATGGGTTTTAGACCCATGAGAAGGTGAAGGTGATACGTCAGAGACTTCAAACAGCACAAAATCGACAGAAGAGTTATGCAGATAATTGACGGAAGGACATGGAGTTTGAAGTTGGGGACAAGGTATTTCTAAAGGTTACACCACTTCGAAGTCTCACGGCGGGAAAAGGAAAGAAACTTCAACCGAGATACGTAGGACCATTCAAAATTCTTCAACGACTAGGGAACGTGGCATACCGGTTGGAGTTACCCGCGAGTCTATCCAGGATCCATGACGTATTTCACGGTTCTATATTGAAGAAATATCATCCAGATCCCACTTATGCACTGAAGCCAGAAGAAATTGACATTGACGAATCCCTGACTTATGAAGAAAGGCTGGTACCGATCTTAGATCGAAAAGTAAAGGAATTAAGGACTAAATAGATACCCTTGGTAAAGGTTTTGTGAAGAAATCATGAGGTAGAGGAAGCTACTTGGGAAGTGGAAGAGGACATTCGTGCAAAATATCCTAAGCTATTCAGTGATCAAGGTGAGAATTTCGAGGATGAAATTCTTTAAGGAGGAGAGAGTAGGGGTGTCAACGAATCGAATCGAGCTCGAATAGAAGGTTGATCGAGTTCGAGTTCGACAAAGTGTCTAAAGCTCGAGATCGAGCTCGAGATCGACGAATATCAATTTTACATCCTCGAATTCGATTCGTAAGAAAACCGTAAGGCTCGAGCTCGTGCTCGAAATTGCTCGAATATGTGTTCGAGCTCGAATTCGAACTTGGCTCGATTTCGAACTCGAGCTCGAGTTCGAATTCGAACTCGATTAATACTGTGCTCTTTTATAAAAGTCTAAACTGAACCAAACAATCTGCTATTCTTAGCAAGCAAAATTTGCTCTTTCATTCAGTCTTTTCATCTGTCATTTGCATTCGAAAATTCAAGCATTCCCACAGAAATTTACAAAATCAAAAATTTCAAAATCCAAACTCATCTATATGATAAACTGGTTTGAGACAAACCAGTTTTAAGTACCAATTTAAAGTCCAAAGCATCAAATTGTCAACACTTTTCAGCCATTAAGCCAACCATATCCAAATTCATCCGTATTTTAACATCAAATCTAACATCCAAATTTAGAGATAAGTCACACAACCAACATCCACCAAGTCACACAAACAGGAAAAACAAAGACACTGTCAACATTCAAATTAAAAATGTGAAACAAATTCTGCAATTAAAGACAGTAGCATGTTGTCCATTCCACAATAATCTTTTCTAGCTTTTGCTTATGGATTCCAAATTTTCAACTCCAGGCCCTATATAAAATAAATAATTTAGGTAATTAAATAGTAGTGGTAAAATCTAAAATAAGATATTTGAAGAAGAATCGAAATATTAAATACAAACAATATACCTTTCCAATTATCACATTCATTTTATGGGAAGTAGAATCTCTTTTGCTGCCTTCACTTTCTGCAAAATAATAATAATAATAAGAATAACAATAAGTAATAAACTAATTTTGTATCAATCACATGAATTTGAATTTAACTTATTTTTATCTTTTTTTCACTCCATAAAGGTTTCGACACCAATCTCCGGCACACATAAGCATTTCCTACGTTCTCTCTCTGTCTCTCTATATCTCTGTGTGTGTGTGTGTCTGTCTGTCATCTTTCTGGTAGCATCCTTCTCCTGCACCTGGTGAGTATTATTGCCTTTGACTTCTGGCACTAAAATGATCACTAAAAGCAGAAACCAAAGGCAATGACAACTCAGTAAGAAAAGAGTGAAGAAAAGGACAAAGATTAATTAATTATGTAGCAGAATGCAATTACTACCGTAGAGACACAGCAGGAAGAATCTGGTGGGGCAGTGAGGATCAAAAAGCATGAATATTAAAGAGACTTAAATCCGTCTGTAAAAGGCTTTGAGTAACTAAATGTCTCTGATCTAACTCAATCTATGCCAACTACTTCTGCAGTTGTAACACCATGATTAAATGCTTTCAATTAAGCTCCAATGGCTTGCACTCCACTGAAACTATTGGAACAGTTAAATCAGCCTTTGAAATGAGTTATGTTCTAGAATACCTGGAACTTATACAAGATCACCTCCAATGTAGCTATGTGCATTTTTCTTAGTTTATTCTCTCTTTTAAGCTAGAAATTCAAATGTCATGAAATCATGTTCAGAATGCTCTCAAGGATTGGATTTCTACACAATCCTTCCAGGGCCAAATGGGCTTAGATTCTACACAAAAAAAAAAAAAACACCTGTTCCTTTTTTAAGAAACAATTACATGAAGTTCTAGAATAATGTTAATGTCACCCAAATAAGTAGGAATACTCAAAAGGGCTGCCAATTTTCAGTCCATAAACTCCAACCTTTCACCTAAAAATCCAAAATTTCACATCCCACCGAATAAAAATCGAAGAAAAAGATAGAGGGATTTATCAGAGCTAAATATTGGCCTAAGTCTACAATCAGTCTCTGTTCTTGTCTTTCCCAAGAATTTCATCCAACAAAAAAAAAAAAAACATGCGCGCTTGCGCGTACACCCTTTTCAGTACAAGAAAAGTAGAAATTCCTAAAGGTATGGTCTTTAAGAAACAGAACAATACAATATAAACTACAGTAGCTATTTCTTAGGATCTTGGTCATCAAGACTAACTAATTCTTCATGGGAAAATATCACAAAATCACAAATAAAAAAAAATGCAAATTACCTGATTAGCTTCTTCTTGAGCTAAATATTGATCGGTTTGATGCTGACAGGGTAGCAGTTAGGAAAGCCGAGAGCATTGCCTGCAGCTTAATTACAAGTAGATATTCATTCTGGAATAGAACTGGAGGAGCTCATAAACAAAAGAATGAAAAGTATCCGAAGCCACAAAGCACAAAAAGGATTACATCTTACCTTCTGCACGCCTGCACCTCAGCATCTGCTTCAAGATCCACCTTCCGCTAGCTGGAATTAGAAACCCAAATGGGTTTGATTTGGAATTGGGATTAGGGATTGAGGTGAGGAATTGGGATTAGGGAATAGAACTGAGGTGAGGAAGCTCTTCAAGAAGACGGCGGACGAAGATTCTGAAGTTGCTTGAAGTTTTGACCTAATTACACTCTAATATTTGAATTTCTTTTTTTATAAGAATTATCTAGAAAGACAATAATACCCCTATTATATTTTGAATTTTAATAGGTACAACATGTAATTAAACTTACAACTATATATATTTAAGTAATTTTATAAATACAAAATTATATATATTTAAATATACCCTAAGCTCGAAAAGCTCGCGAGCTTATCGAGTATAACATTTTTAGGCTCGAATTCGATTCGTTTCAATATTCGAATAGTTCGAGCTCGATTCTACCGAACTCGAATCGATCATTTGAACGAGCTGCTCGCGAACTATTCGCGAGCAGCTCGATTCGTTGACACCCCTAGGAGAGAGTGTGAGAACCCTCACTTTAAAACACAATTCTCCTAAACTACATGCCTTGCCCTAAGATTTAAATCACTTATAACATTTCCTTGCATTGCACTTTATTACTTTTATTTGAATTGTAACATTTCCTTGAGTTGGTTTTATTTTATTTTACCACACACACTTTGACCAAATATTCTTTTATTTGTGGTTGGGACTTTATATGATAGTTTAGGGGTGTTAGTAAGACAATGGAAACATTTGGAGGATAGAAACATGATTTGGCAAAGATTAGAGAGAGAATGGACAAGATTGAGACAAGTGGCCAAACCTTAGCCATCCAACCTTTGACCAAAGAAACTAGAGGAATTTAAACCATTCTTGGCTCTTTTTTTTCTTCACTTTGGCCGGCCCTCTTAGCTTCCAAGAGAAAGAGAGAAAACTCCATTTTTATGCTTTCTAGACCTAGTTTGATCTTGAGAGAAAAATCAAAAGTGAAGGACTTGAGTTAGTGAGTGAACTACTTCCAACCCTAGTGTGTGATTTTCAAGCTTGAAGATTTTGGTTTGGTGGTTCTTTTGGGTGACTCAAGTTTCTTACAAGAGAGGTATATGATCCTTAATCCTTGGTTTTATGGTGTTATATCAAATATTTAAAGCTTTGAGGGTAAACTAGAAGTTCTATGGATGTTACTTGTGGTTGAATTTCTTGAACTAATTAAGTGGTAGTTGGGTTGGTTGGTTAGCCTACAATGTGTTTGATTAATTGTTAAAACTTTGTTTATCGTTTAGTTGATGTATTAACATGTTTTCGATCCTTTTTGAGTTAAGGATAACACTTGGTATGATGTTTAAGTTAGCCTTCACGAAAGGATGAAAGTTGGTGAAACAAGTGAACTAGTGGACTGTTTTCCTTTCCCTTGGTTGACGGGTTTTGGAAGAGGAGGTTTCTCCTTGATTTTGTGGTTCATTTGCACCCTAATTAAGCCTAAGAGACTTGGCTAAACATTGGTTAAGTTTATGTGTGAGTTGAGATGGAAATGAAGCAATTAAAGTGGTGGTTTTGGACAACTAGTGGACTGTTTTGGTTCTTGTTGTTGGCTAAAATGTTTTGGTTCACTTGATCATTATGTGTGTTGCATTTTGAGCTCCAATGGTATTAGGTAACATGATCCCCTGTATATGAACCATAGGAGTTTGAATTGGTTGAAATTGAGCGAAAACAAGTGAAGTTAGCATCAAGAACTAGTGTAACTTTGCTAAGGTTTTAGGGTTGACCAGAACTGGAAAATCAGCCGAATTCCCTGGATCACTGGTATTAATACGAAATGAACTAGAGTGTGCATTTGATACCATTGGAAATCCCTTTGAGTCTAGTTTCCAACACCACTAACGACACCTGATTTCGACCTTCCTACAGCGAGTTATGGCTGTTTTTCCAAGACTGCGCGGGCGCAACTGTTTTACCCGCGAAGAAGACTTTCAGCTTGAATTAAAATTTTCTTTTGCCCAACTTTCTTGCACTTGTCAGACTTGTTTTCTCATGAACTTTTACTGCATTTTGGGCTTAACTTTCAGGGTGAATTGAGTAGATTTAACCACTCACTTGGTCACCTAATGAGCTCACATTTGGGTTGGAAATGAACCTAGATTGTTAACGATTTCATTCATTGCCCTAGGATTTGGAAACGGAGGTGAACGTAACCCCGGAACTTGACGTTTGAACTTTGCATTTGCTTGACAGGTGAGTGTTCCATTACCTGCTAACTGTCTTTGTGAAATATCTGAATACTTAATTTGCGATTGGTTGAGCCAAACATTGTTTTGCCAAAATTGAGTCGAGCATGTACTTTATCATACTCGACCTCCTTTGATTTCACCGAGACTCTGTATACTACTATCATGAGATATGATTTCTCTATATTTGACTGTATGTGAGTTGTTTGGGTGATATCCCATCAACTACTGTGACTGTTTGGGTAACCAACCTCATAGATGAGTCGTTTGTATCGAGTCAGCAAGGGCTTGGTCGAGAAGGCCGATAAACCCTGAGGACTGTTTACTGAATTTGGATCCGGTATGCTCGAGTATTACCTAATTATTGTTTGTGGTGTTCGAGCCCGGTAAGGGGGTTGACTGGTGGACGAAAATTGGAGTAAGTGGTGTTCTACGGACATTATATTCTTTGAACGCAAACGTTGACGAAGAGTCAACAGATTCTTGTTATGATCAAACTCAAGTGGATTAGGTTATTGGAAGGCACCCGTATTCTTGAATTGAACTGTGATTTAATTGTTATAGTACAACATGATGGTTACTTGTTTATATTACGCCTTTAATTGGCTATGTGCTTACATGTTTATTTGGAACCTCACTGAGCTTTAGCTCATCCCACTCCTTTTGTTTTCCTTAGCAGATCGGGGATGGAACCATGGTCGAGAACTTCCATAGCTTTAACTTTTATTTTTGACTTGTACTTTGGACTGTAACCTTTTGTTAGAAAACTTTACTTTTGACTCTTGTAAGCGTGAATTGTAAGTTTGACGTATATTATGTAAATTAAGTGTGGAGTTGGAAGTTTGATACTTAGCTCTATATTCTAAGTTTTGGAAAGTGGTGTGGCAACTTATAATTCTTAAAGGGTTGTACCCTCTGCTTTTGAACATATTTTGTTGGTTTTCGTTAATTTTTAGTACTTTACTCGACTGAGCCCCGGCGAGAGCTGGGCAGGCAGTCCACTGATACCCTGGGGTTTGCCCTAGGGAGAAGTGGGGCTGCCACAGTACTTGCGGGTACTTAGGGCAAATCTAGGGATGTCACACAAGTTGAAATTTTTTCGCCAAGTTATGTTTTAAGGAGGAAGTCACGACCTCTTCCAAATTGATTTTTGAGTTGTACATATATATATGGTTTTAAAACTTAACCATTGTAACCGTTTTCTTCCTCCAAGGGTATAAGTTCATTTACTTGACTTTCTCTTAGCATTACTAAGCGAAGATAGTGCATCTTGAAAATTTTATTTACTTGCATTTTGCCATTTTAATTGATCACAGACTTTCCGAGCGGACAAGGGTCCAAACCTGCACTTGATTTTGACAAGCGATCAACTATTAGTGTGTAAGAACCCGTAATTTTCTTATTTTCTAGGTTTTATTCTTTTTAATTGCGTGCTTTTCTGCATTTTCTTTATTAGAAAAATTTTCTAGATAATTTTTATGAGTAAATATAGTTTTTAAATGATTTTTCTAGTATCGGTTAGTTTTTGAGAAATTAAGAGCGTATACCGGATGTGGGACCCACTAGTGCGGTAAGTTCGGTAAAATTCGGCCAGTTAGGTTAAGTTTTGGATACCGGGTTTATTTTAGCAGGTGTTAAGAGATAATTAGAGGTTACCGAATGGATGAGAGTTGGAGAGACAAAAGGATAGCCATGCATTAATGAGAGTGACAAGTGTCACTTGGAGATTCAATCTTGCATTTGACCACTATTCACCACTTTACCAATTAATACAAAAATTGACCAAAATCATCTTCATTTGCAAGCTTCTTTGGCCGGCCATCTTCAAGAGAAAAGAAGAGAAAATTCTCAATTTTTCTTGCCTCCAATCTTGTTCAACCGATTAAACCTGGATTTCCTCCATAAAAATCCTTAGTTTAGTGATTGTGAGGTTGTTAGTGAAGTGGTTTGGGAGACCAAGGTGCTACGTTGTCTCCTTTCTTGAGTTGATAAGGTGAGTAGCTAAGGAACCTCTCTTTTCTTCTTAATGATGTGTAATTAGTGGCTTGTAGTAGTCTAAGAGGTGAGTTTGTGGGCAATTCCATGACTTTTGGTTGAGATTGGTGAATTTTTCTATTTATTCATGATTTTTCTGTTTTTATATGTTTAAGATTGGTTGGCCATGGATGATGGTTGGGCATGGTCTAGAATGAAGCAATAGTGCGTAAATTGTAGCGAATTGCGGAAAATTTCCACTTTGTGCGGAAAATTCCAGATTAGGGTTTCCATTTTTCTCCATTCTGCCCGGTACTTTTTTTCCTAGTTATAGGTCGAATTGGCCTTAGTGTAAAACATAAAAGTTGTATAGAATGATGTTTTATAGTGGCCTACAAAATTTCATCCTAATCGGAGTAACGTAGTCTGTGAAAAGACCAAAATACCCCTACTGCCCTGTTTCTGTCCGAAACTGATAATCAGGTTCTGTAATTGGTTAGTTTGACCAGGAATACTACTGATTTGGTTGTCAATGTCTTCTTAATAATTATATCCTTGTATCTTATATTTCAAATGGCTTTGGAATTACCTGAATCGGAGTTGTGTGTGCTGAGATATGCTTGAATGAATCGGGACTGCTAGTTAAATTTCACAGTGAGCTCCGAACTGGAAAATCTGGGGTTGTTTTGGTAAATTTGACCTAGTTAGGGTGAGAACTGGACTAAGTAGTCTATATCAAAGATATAGCCCTCTATCTTAGCTTCGAAATGGTATAAGTTTCACTTCAATCCAATAAGCGTAGTTTCGGTTAAGTCCGATACGCTAAGTAGCGGTGAATCTGTCTTTTTGGTTCCTTAGCTTAAAGCTCATTTCCGGTCATTTTCCTAGCTAAATCTTGTACTTGAATGACTTTGAGCCTATTGAACGGCTGTTGTGATGAATTTAAATTGTGTATGACTTTGGGATTGATTGAGGAAAATAATGAAGCCATAAGTGGCTGGAAAAATAGGTAAATACAGAGGGCATGCTGCCCAAAATTTTAGGGCTACACGATTCCTTCAATTGAGTTGATCTTAGTACAAATGAAGGGTTATGGGGGTTGTTTGTAACCCTAGGACCAACTGTTATCTTTTTGCTCAAAAGTCATATTTTATTCTTTTGTACTAGTATTTAACCTGGAAAGACGTACGACATGTAGTCGAGTCTAACTTGTGCATTCCGTTTACTCGATTTTGGATGTGAAACCTTCAATTGGTTTACTTTGATGATTTTAGGGTTTCTTGGCGATTAAAGCCAGTTTGAAGTGAAAACTTTTGAAGTATCTGTACTTGAACCGGTGAGTGTACCACTCCCCTCATTTGCTGTTTAACTTGGTTTCTACCCCTGCAATCTGCGATTTAAATGACTGCACTATCTATTTATTCTGTTTGAGATGAGGGTGTACTTTATCACACTCGTTCTCTTGTCTGTCCATATGCCTATTTACTGTGTATAATCTGTTAATTGTATTTGAGTCTGTTCGGACGTCGTTTGGAGGCTGGTATCCAATGATCTTTCTGTGACCTTTGAGCTCAACACTTGTGACTAGTTACTCAAGTCGGGCCAACAAGGGCCTGGTCGATTAGATAGCGAACCACGGTAGTCTGTTTTTGGAAATTTTTGGGTATTGAGACTCTTGATTCCGGTATACTCGAGTATTACCATTACTGTTCCTGAATAGAGTTCGGGCCCGGTAGGGGTATGTTTGGTAGGCGGAAATTGGTGTAAAGTGGGGTCTATGGATATGTTGGTTCTATTTACGTTGACGGAGAGTCAACGGGTTCGGATCAAGTACTGCAAATGGAAATCTGGCTCCTGAGAGCCAATTGTATCCTTTCCCTTTGAATCACTGTGTCTAAATGCTTTCCTTTATATCTGGTATATGTATCTGATTGATTAAACATGAAAGGCCATGATTTTACCCCTATATGTTTGGTACCTCATTGAGCGTAAACTCACCCCTTTCTGTTGCCTTTGTTTTCCTTACAGGGGACAAACTTGGAAATCACAGTTTTGGAAGAAAAGGGTCAAGCTAGTATATATGTCATGTTGTTAAACTCTTTTGAAAACGAAGCCCTAATTGTATTTTGTGTAATATGAGTACCTCAGATCGTACTGTATGTTAATTTGTTCAAGACTTCAATGTAAATATATGTATAAGTGTTTAACCTTGTCTATTAAATGTAATCCGTTGACACTATGATTCTATGGTTTGGTAGGCATGTTCTCACCTTAGTAGTTTCCAATTGTTCATTTTCTTTGGGTCCTATCACGCATACTATGTTGGGTTTGTGTGAATCGACTCCGTAGTCCTGGCGAGAGCTGGGCAGGCGGTCCGCCGAACCCTTTGGTTCGCCTTAGGGTAAGGTGGGGCTGTCACAGGTGGTATCAGAGCTGCTTCGCGTGGTCTCTGCACGGAGTGAACTTGGGCCAGTGGTGTTATGGTCCTGATTTCGTGAATGTGTCTAAGTGCTCGTTTGAGCATAAGCTATGAACCATGCATGTCATAAGTGTAAAGATCTTTAGCATGGGACTTGAGAAAGCTAGTATGTATGTCGGGTAGGAATCTTTAATACGGATGATTTACTCTTGGGACCGGCCGGCTCGAGTTGTGAATTATCTTAGTTGGGATTCTTGTGCCCGGCTACTACGTCGATGAGAGCCTAGGTTAGAAAGGACTTGGGCAAACTAGAAATTTAATTCTATGGAACTTCATGTGGTTTGTTCAGGTGTTCGTAAGTATGATTAATCTGGATTAAGATATAAATTGTGGCATTCTCGTAGATTAGGGATGGAGGCCTAGAAGGGAAATAACTTTTCGTTAGTTGCTTTTGTGCTTTTAACCTAGTTTGTTTATAGTACTTTTGGATGACCCCGCTTCCTTCATGGACCTCTTTTGGTTGTATCTAGCTGACTGCCACTGTGTGACTGGTTCGGTACCGTTGTGTGTATATATGTTTTGATCTGTGTGTACCTCTTGTTATTTGCTTATGCCCATAATTATCTTTAATATTATCTTTGCACCTCGACCTTAGATTGACTTAGATCAATGGAGGGCACTCGTAGTGAACGAGGCCGTGGGCATGGAATTAGGCAACCCACGTCTGAAAGGGGCACTGGGGAAATCTCGTCTGGACCAAACCCTGAACCTAGGGTTGATCCCAACGTCCAAATAGCTGCTGTCATGCAGCAAATGGCTGATTTGCTAGCCCAAGTGGTGCACCAACAAGGTCACAACCCTAACTCCAACCCTGGGAACCCTGGTAATCACGTGGAGAGCGAGGACCGGGCCCTCGAGAGATTCCAGAAGTTTGCCCCACCAAAGTTTATTAGGGAACCCGATCCAGATGTAGCCGAAAGGTGGCTAGAGAAAATGGTGGATATCTTTGCTGCCCTGCATTACACGGATGAACGGCAGGTAACTTTTGCTGTTTTCCAATTGGAAGGGGTTGCCCATTCCTGGTGGAACGTAATACGACAAAAGTGGGACCGAGAGCAAATGCCCAGGACTTGGGTGAACTTTATGCGGGAGTTCAACGCTAAATTCTTCCCTCCTTTAGTTCAGGAACAAAAGGAGGATGAATTTATCCGGCTTCGTCAAGGGACCCAGACAGTGGCCGAGTACGAGAGCCAATTCACTCGACTATCCAAATTCGCGCCCGAACTCATCGTGACCAAGCAACGAAGAATACGGCGATTCATCCAGGGTCTGAACGTGGAGATCCAGAAAGATCTAGCCGTAGCCCAAATTAAGCCTTCAGCAATGCCGTAGAGAAGGCGCAACGAGTAGAGAATGCTAGGCTGCAGGTGAAAAACTTCCAAGCCAAGAAAAGGGGCATTCCTGGAAGTAGCTGTGACGACCCCACTTCTCCCTAAGGCGAACCAGAGGTTTGGCGGGTCACCTGCCTAACTCTCGCCAGGACTTACGCAAGGAAACCGACTAAACCCTTCCGACGTATAACTTAAACCAAAACAAAATTCGTCACCCGAACAAGCCAACCATTAAAACGACTACAATACTAAGAACACAATGAGTTTGTTTGGACAAAGGAAATTTGGAAAAAAAAATTTTGCCTCACAAATCCCAATCACCTTTTTATCTTCCCAACCACCTTTTTATCTCACATACATCACATCACAAAAGTGCTACAGTAAATATCTCAAATAAATCATCCAAATAAACTCTTATCCAAACAAACTCATTAACTTCAGAGATAACATTACAAACCACAAAGTGAAATCATAAAATTCAAGTACATTCATACAAGTCAAACAAAACCCAGGGCTTGCACTTTTCCAGCTTCAAGTGGCAACCCAAGACGAAAGGTACATAGACTGACTCAAAATAACATTCATAAAAGGTAAAGGCAGACTTCAGGTCTCTCAAATGCCAGAACCTGTTAAGGAAAACAAGCAACGTGGGGTGAGCTAAACCTCAGCGGTGCCCAAACATGCAATCATATAAACAAATAGCGAACAATAACACCAAACTTAAATCCATCAAGTAGGAAAGCGTATAACAGCACAGGGTAGGATACAGGAGCTCTCAGGAGCCATTTTTCCACGAACTTGATCAAAATTAACCGCAGTTGACCCCTCCGTCAACTTTCACTATCTAAAGTCCTTGTAGATTTGTTTTTTATCTTAACACGCTCCAACCAACTTACTCCCACCGGGCCGGTTCTTCTCACGAGAGGGTTTTGGTATTACTCGAGTATATCTTTTTAAAGCCTAGTCGAGGGATTCGCCCAGCGACGTCACAACAAGTGGTTACCAAGTCAGGATAAGAGGCCCTCCCACCCTAAGGTGTGGTACATTCCCCTGCCTGGTAGTTGAGTTGATGAGTTCACGCTCCAGTCAACAATTGCAGATTTTGGTACTTGAGTTAGGATAAGAGGCCCTCCCACCCTCAGGTGTGGTACATTCCCCCACTCAGTACCTCACTAGTGCAAGCAAGATATTCGAGAAAACATTTCAAGCAATTCACCACTCGAAAGGCTAGTGCGATAAAGTACACACTGCCCACTTCGATGGATCAGGAAAAACCACTTTCCAATTATCACATAACAAGTCAAGAAAGCACTTTAACAAGATAAACATAGAACAAGCAAGGACACTCACCAAAAGTAAAGCTCAAAAGTCAAGCTGGGAATCGAAGTCCACGTCCTCGCTAAACCCTAAAAGACCAAGTTTTAAAACTATAAGTTTTACTATACAAGTTCTTGATTTATATATAAAAGATTATCTGGTATATAACTAGTTTATTTCCTCGAAATAAATCAACAATTCTCTTAAAATTAAAACTAGTAAAAGTGATAAAATATTTCGTATGGATTCTTTAAAGGTACCTCCTTTCTAGAGGTGTAAACTAGAACCCACTCACTTCAAATAAGTTTTCTTGCCGAACAAGTTTTCTCCGCCTTTCATTTAAAGTTATTAAAATCTCATGTTTTTGACAATTTTCCTCTAAAACAACTAGCCAGGGTCAGTTTTACGAAAAATTTTAGAGTTTGAAAGTTAGTGCAATCATTTCCTAAAAGTAATAAGGCTAGTTTAAGAAAAGGAAAGAATTAACTAGTTGGCAAGGTTTTAAAAGTCCCGACACTCGAATTTTAGCATTATCGCACTATACACAAATTCCATAGCTTGATACTAGGACAAAATATTCCAACAAAGCTTGGTTAACAAGTATTCGAATTCAAAGGACCAAAACGGACCTCACGATTCCAATTTACTTATACACTATATTCCAAGTTGCCAATATAGAAAAAAAATCGCAATTCAAACATCAATTTCACTAGGGCTTCATCAATCATTAGCCCTAGGACTCAACAGGTTCTATTCTAATCAAAATTAAACAAAGGAAGTCCAAGACATCAAAACAATTCCAAACCACAAGTCATGGACTTTCCAAGTGCATTTCGGCCAAATCACTTAAACAATTCTACCAAAAATTTAATTCTTGTAAAAATTATTCAAATGGCCAAGAACTTCATCAATCATTAGCTCTTGACAACAAACAATCACTTCCTACTACAATTCAACCAGAATTTCAACCCAAAACAAAAAAGAAAGTCACGGCCAACTTAACTCACAAATAACTCTAGAAATTCAGATTTTCTTTTCTCTTTTTTTTTTTATATCCACAGCTCATTTCAGCTACATGCATGACCAAATAATCAGTTAACTATCAGTTTTAATCCAAAGCTAAGTTCGGCATCATCAAAAGTCACCATCCCACCAGAAATTCATCCAAGTCTTCTCGATTGGCTTGCATGCAAGCAGATTCTGCATCCCTTCAATTTTCTTACTTACTCACGGCTGATTAACCTCATGCAAAGTATAATCATCCAGTTTTTAGTTAGCTAAACACACATCTAATCACAGATTACCACAAATTGACCATTTAAAGCTGCAATTTCCAGCTCAAACTCTCGGCAACTCCAATTTCTTTCAAAATCAGATTTCTTGTGACTTAATTTATCATCCAACCGCACCACCCTCACATGCATGCCCATAAACAACTTCATCTACCTATAATCAACTAGTCCAAGACTAGAATTTACCTCAGCTTGATGCTCAACTCACGCGACAAGCAGCTGCAATTTTTTTTTCTCTCTCGGCTTGCTAAGGAGCTCGGTACGGCTGGACTGAGCTTGGTT
The DNA here is from genome assembly GCF_003713205.1 of Coffea eugenioides. Lineage (NCBI taxonomy): Eukaryota > Viridiplantae > Streptophyta > Magnoliopsida > Gentianales > Rubiaceae > Coffea > Coffea eugenioides. Next base: position 21,141,022 of record NC_040039.1, read on the forward strand.
AGTGCAGGCTGTGGTGTTGGTTGTTGGGTTGATCACAACTGGTTGTAGATGAGAAAGGAAATGCACAACTTGACAGTGATAAAGGAGATGAAGACAGATAACTCGCACAACTACCTCTTGCTCTCTCTCTCTCGGACAGTTCAGAAATGCAGCTCACCGACTCTCCCTCTCTCCCTTGCTCAAGCTTACGAACAAAATGGAGGAAGTTTGGCTCTCGGTCCTCTTCACCAGCTCACAGATGGAGTGGAGGAAGAACGGCAAGTCTCCCTCTTTTCCCTCTAGCTTACGGATAGAAAGAAAAGGAAATAAAGTGCTCGGCTCTCTCCCACTTTACTCTCGGGCAGTTCATGGCAGACAAAGGAAATGGAAATGAGATGCTGTGGTGATTCGGGGTTGGTAGAATGGAATGCGTATAGTGGAATGTTTATAGTGAAATGTGTCTAGTGGAGCTGAGCCGGCAATATGAATGGTGGAGTGCTGGGGTGAGAAAAAAAAAATGGAACCGGCAAGATGAAATGCTGGGATTTAAAGCTTGTCCAAGAAGGTTCCATGGCTGCATGGTTAATTTGAGATGGAGGAAGGCTATTTTGGTCTTTTAATATCTTGTTCGACCCTCCACTTAAATCCTTAATCGTAACTAATTCCAAAATTTTACCCCAAATGAAATTCGATAGCCTATTAGTATACTAATCTCGCAAAATTCAATTATCGAGATTTAACGTCCTAAGTGCAGTTATAAGGGTTTTGACCTAAAACGATTTTGTCTTAATTCTAGGTTCCCGTTGACACTTAACAATTATAAACACTTAAAATTAGCTATCGGAATTCATAGAATTACTACAAAAGCAAATAAATTAAACTACATCAAGAAATATTATATTAGCTTGGCAAAATCAAATAATTCAATATTTTGCACAATTAAGTTATTTGTAACATAAAAATTATTTTTACATACTTATTTAAGAGCAAATAATGGTAAAATTCATTAAAAGTCTAAAATGCAAATGCCATATGTCTATATATATATATTTATTTATTTTTTAAATTTTTAAATTTTTTTTTTTTTTAAGGTTCTCACATCCTTCCCCCCTTAAATGAATTTTGTCCTCAAAATTCTCACCTGCTAAAGAAATAATTTGGGGTATTTTCTCTGCATATCTGCTTCTAGTTCCCAAGTTGCCTCCTCTACTCCATGATTTCTCCATAAAATCTTCACCAAAGGAATTTTCTTACCTCTTAATTCTTTCACTTCTTTTTCCAAAATCTTAACTGGTCCTTCCTCATAGGCTAGCGACTCATCCACCTCAATTTCTTCCAAGTGTAACACATGGTTTGGGTCGGGGTGATATTTCTTGAGCATAGAAACATGAAATACATTGTGAACCTTGGCCATGCTCGAAGGCAACCTCAAATGATACGCCACTTTACCGATTCGTTTCAGAATTTCAAAAGGTCCAATATACCTCAGCTTTAGCTTCTTACCCTTTTTGGATACTACTCTGCCCTTCAGGGGTGTAACTCTTAGGAAAACTTTGTCTCCCACTTCGAACCCAAATCTTTTCTCCTTGTGTCGGCGTAGCTCTTTTGTCGACTCTGGGCAGTTTGAAGCCTTTCTCTAATTAGTTTCACTTTCTCATGAGCTTCTTCCATCCAAGGTATAGCCGTGGGATCTAAAATTTTCTTCTCTCCCACTTCATCCCAATGAATCGGAGATCAACACCTTCTCTCATACAATGCCTCATAAGGTGCCATTTGAATTGAAGCGTGATAGCTGTTATTATAGGCAAATTCTACTAAGGTCATCTACTGACTCCATTTACCTCCAAAATCCAATATACACGACCTCAGCATATTCTCCAAAGTCTGAATTATCCTTTCTGACTGCCCGTCTGTTTGGGGATGATAAGCAGTTCTAAATCTTAACTTGGTCCCCAGTATCTCTTGAAATTTCTGCCAGAAACGTGAAACAAATCTTGGATCTCGATCAGACACAATGCTTATAGGGATACCATGCAATCTCATGATCTCTTCTGTGTACAACTTGGCCAGTCTCTCCAAAGAAAAGCTCATACTCACAGGTAGAAAATGTGCGGACTTGGTAAGCCTGTCAACTATCACCCAAACCACATCAAATCCTTTTTGACCTCGAGGCAATCCCGTTGCAAAATCCATGGTTATGTGTTCCCATTTCCATTCAGGAATTTCTAGTGGCTGCAATAGATCAGAGGGTTTCTGATGTTCAGCTTTTACTTGTTGGCATATCAGACATTTTTGTACAAATTCTGTCACGTCCTTTTTCAAACCGTCCCACCAATATAACTCTTTCACATCGTGATACATTTTGTTCACTCCTAGGTGTATAGTATACCTTGATTGATGTGATTCTTCTAGAATTTCTTTCCTTAACCCTTCATCAACTGGAACCACAATTCGATCTCGAAACCTTAACACTCCTTCAGATCCCAATTTAAAGTCTGTGGTTTCTCCTTTTTGCAACTTCTCCAACTTTTTCTGGATTATAGGGTCCGTTTTCTGTACCTCCTTAATACGCTCCAATAATGGTGACTTCAACGACAAGTTCCCAAATAAAATCTTCATTTTCTCCAAGCGAGGGTTCCAAATACTAACCTCTTCTAACATGTCCCATTCTTTTACCATTAACCCCGCTACTTGGGCCTTTCTACTTAGAGCGTCTGCTACCACGTTGGCTTTTCCTGGGTGGTAGTTGATAGAACAATCATAATCTTCTAAAAATTCTACCCACCGCCTCTGTCTCAAATTCAATTCCTTTTGAGAGAGAACAAGTACTTAAGACTCTTGTGATCCGTATAAACTTCAAAGGTCACACCATACAAGTAATGCCTCCATTTCTTTAAAGCAAAGACCATTGCGGCTAGTTCTAGGTCATGCGTTGGGTAATTTTGTTCGTGAGGCTTCAATTTCCTGGAGGCATAGGCAACTACCTTACCCTTTTGCATTAGTACGCATCCTAGACCTTCCCGAGAGGCATCGGAGTATACGACATAACTTTCTACTCCGTCAGGCAATGCCAAAACAGGAGCTGATGTTAAGCGTTTCTTTAACTCCTGAAAGCTTGACTCGTACTTTGGAGTCCAAATAAACTTATTATTTTTCTTTGTCAGCTCTGTCATAGGTCCAGCAATCTTTGAAAAGTCCTTGATGAACCGCCTGTAATAACCTGCTAAGCCCAAGAAACTTCTAACCTCTGATGGAGTTTCTGGCTGCTTCCACATTGTGACTGCCTCAACTTTTGCCGGATCCACGGCAATTCCATCTTTAGAAACTTTGTGCCCCAGAAAAGAAATTTCTTCCAACCAAAACTCGCACTTGCTAAATTTAGCATATAATTTATGCTCTCTTAAGATCTGCAAAACTATCTCCAAGTGTTTAGCATGTTCTTCACGAGTCTTAGAATATACTAGGATATCATCAATAAAAACTACTACAAACTGATCGAAGAACTTTTTAAAGACTCTCTGCATTAAGTCCATGAAAGCAGCTGGTTCATTGGTTAATCCAAATGGCATGACTGCAAACTCAAAATGTCCATATCTTGTATTAAAAGCAGTCTTAGGTATGTCTTCCTTCTTAATTTTCAATTGATAATGCCCTTGCCTCAAATCCAACTTGGAGAAAACTACTGATCCTTGCAGCTGGTCAAATAGGCTGTCAATCAGTGGTAGAGGGTATTTATTTTTAATTGTACCTTCATTTAATCCTCGATAATCAATACATAACCTTAAACTTCCATCCTTTTTCTTAACAAATAGAACAGGTGCTCCCCATGGCGAATCACTTTCTCTAATAAAACCTCTCTCCAATAAATCCTGTAATTGAATTTTCAATTCTTTTAGTTCTGCAGGAGGCATTCGATACGGAGTCTTAGAAATCGGAGCCGTTCCCGGCACTAGGTCAATCTTGAACTCCACTTCTCTCTCTGGAGGTAAGGTTTTTAATTCTTCGGGAAACACGTCTGGAAATTCCCTTACCACTGGTACATCTTCCAGCTTTACTTGGTCACTGGGAGTGTTAATCAAGAAGGCTAAGAAACCTTGCGCTCCTTTATATAACATTTTCCTTGCCCGAATTCCAGAAATCAAAGCAGACGATGCTAACCTGCCTTTCACATCCAATTTCAGGGTTGCTTCCCCGGGAATCCATAATTCTAACACTTTTGCTCTAAAATCAAGCTTAGCATGGTAATAAGCTAGAAAATCCATTCCTATAATAACATCATAACCTTTTATGTCCAAACTAACCAGATCAACTAGCATCCTACGCTCTCCAATCCAGAATTCGCAGTTCTTATAGGCCAGGCTAGTGATTATGCTTTTATTACCCATGGGTGTCCTAACTTCAAGATCAAAAGGTAATCTATCAGGTTTTACATCAATTCCGGACATAAAAGTTGGATTCACAAATGAATGAGTTGCGCCAGGATTAATTAGTACTCTAGCTAATCGGTGAAAGATGGGAAGAGTACCTTCCACGACTTCCGAGGAATCAGGTACGGGTTGGTCGTCTATGGCGTACACCCTGGCAGGAACTTTCGGCCTACTTCCTCCAGAAGTGGCTTGTCTAGCACTCGGAGTACCACCTTCTAGGGTTTTTGGACAACCGGCAATCTGGTGCTCGCTGCTTCCGCACCTCAAGCACTTTCCTTCTTTCCTCTAGCATCCGTCCTCAGTATGGCCAGCCTTCCTGCAATACCCACACGTTACCTGAGGGGTTGTCACACGACCTCCTTGCGAGGCGTTCCTAGGTTGACCCCTTCCACTTGGTCCTCCTCTAGCTCCGATATCTCTCCCCCCAGCACCTCTTGCCCCAACTACTCTCGCTAGAGCGCCTCGTGGTGCTCCAGGACTATTTACTCCACCCGTTTCTCGACCCACTTTGGCTGGTGGAGCATTTACATGAGTCGGCTCCCGACTGCTGCTAGGGGTAAATCTTTTCTTGGCCTGGAAAGATTTTACTTGAGCTCTGGCAACTTCAACCCTTTGAGCTCTCTCTACAGTATCAGCAAATGTGTCTATCCGAACAGCAGCTAATCCCTCCTGGATCTCCACGTTTAATGATGAGAATATAAAGACCAAGGCCCATTCAAGCACATGGGGAATTGGAAGATTCAAGTGAAGACTAGTTGATTGCACGAATGCTTGAGTTTAGTAGGATTATTTGATTTTCCTCGTTGATTTTGGTTATTTCTCGTTTTAAAAAGTCTAGGTAATTAAGATAGTTTAATTGCGGCCCATTTGTTAGTAAGTAAGGCCCAAAATCTTTCTTAAGTATGTAGGGTAGTTTGGTCAACTTTTGGATTAGGGTTAATGCTTGTAAGGGCTATAAATAGCCCCACTTCCTCTTTGTTTGGAGACCAGTTTTTGACTATTAAATACAATTAGTGAGTTTTCACTTTCTCTTTGGCAAGAGAGTTGCCTTTGAATACTTGAGAATCTTCTCAAGTTATTCACCCGAACTTATCAATCGAGTATCTCCTTGATTGTGGCGTTCTACTACCTCCAATTTGGTTCGTTAATTCGAGTAGTTACGGGTTGAGATAATATCAAAATTGTTCGTGACTTCTAGGGATTAGTTGGGTCAAATTTCCGCTGCCTAAACCATGGTGTTTTGGTTGTCTAGATCGGGGTTTCACATCATTTAATCCCTGCACAAACCTCCTTATACACCTTTGCTCTGTGGCTACCAATTCAGGAGCAAAATGGGACAATTTCGTGAATTGAATCTCATATTCGGCGACACTCACTGCCCCCTGCCTACACTTGATAAAGTCATCCTGTCTTTTCTCTTGAATGAGAGGGGGAAGAAACTTGGCGTTGAACTCCCTTGTGAAGTTTGCCCAGGTCCTAGGAATATGGTTCCTGTCCCAATTAACCCTAACTAGGTTCCACCAGGAACGAGCAGCTCCCTCAAGCTGAAATGCTGTGAAAGTCACTTGTCTCTCCTCCGCATAATTTAAAGCTGTAAAAATGTCAGAGATCCTCTCCCACCAGCCTTCCGCTACCTCAGGTTCTGGTCCTCCATAAAACTTAGGAGGTCCAAACTTCAAGAATCTCTCTAATGCCCGATCCTCAGTATCGATTGGGCCTCCTTGGTGCTGCACTGGTCCAAGGGCTTGGTGCTCAGTTATGCGCTCTAAGACATCAATTATTCTATTGATCACGGTGACCACTGGGTCTCCGGCCACGCCCTCTTGACCATGGTCTTGATTGACCTCAGGTTCCCTATCACCTCCAACCTCGGGGTGTTGCCTAGTTGATCTCCCACATTCTCTACCTCTAACATGTCGATCCATATCCTAGTTATGCCTATTGATAAAATAAAGCAATTAAATGAGGATATTTTAATTAATAAATTTTTTTTTAATTAACATCAACATGAACATTTAAGGAAAAAGAAAATAGAACACTTAACACATATTCACATACCGAGGTTCATACAAATAGCAAGTTAGGGTGCTCTCCAAAAGTATGGCACATAAGTTTAACAGATATATACAAACAATCCCTTAAACCAAAAATAGGGATGTAGTGCCTCAAAAGTAGGCCATCAAGTTAGACAAAATGTTATGACCTAAACTAGTGTCACCCTATCTAACCCCGAATACTTAGTTACCAGCAAATCAAACCTAGTCTAACACTCAGCAGGGCTGCCAGGAGCAACGTCCTCCTCAGGGTCCTCTTCCGGGTCCTCCTCAACACCCGCCTGAGCAGTACCCTGAATGATACCCATGACCTCGTCTATCATCATAGTGGCGTCAGCCATGATACCAGCACTCCTATCTCGTACCTCCTCAGCCACTCGAGTCAACCGAGACCTCTGTCTCTCTAACTTCTCACGAGCAGCCTCTGACCTAGCCCTCTCAGCTGCTAACCTCTGCTCTAGATCAGCTATGCGGTCAAGCTGAGTATCAACCATGATGCTCAACTCCTTGACGTCCTGGGTCAAAGTGTGATTAGCGTCCCCCAGCTGGCGGCGCTCGTCGTCTAAAGACAGCACTAACTCGTTAGGGTAGGCATATATGACCCTACACTGACATCGGGGGTACCTATCAGCTGGTGTATAACGTATACGAGCTCCTCCGCCTCGTGGCCTATAGGAGAAGGACCTAAGAGGCTCTACATGTCCGTTACCATTAGCATGTCCGTTTCCGTTTTCCATACCTGCAAACTAACCAAAATCCAAAAAGTTAATGCTTAAATAGCTAACTTGCTCAGGTACTACTTAAAATATGTCTAATTATCTCGCTTCTTAACTCTAAAAGGTTCAGGGTTTCTAACACATCTAATATATCTTTCAAATAATTTTTCTTACCTAGTCTCTGATACCAACTGTGATGACCCCACTTCTCCCTAAGGCGAACCAGAGGTTTGGCGCGTCGCCTGCCTAGCTCTCGCCAGGACTCACGCAAGGAAACCGACTAAACCCTTCCGACGTATAACTTAAACCAAAACAAAATTCATCACCCGAACAAGCCAACCATTAAAACGACTACAATACTAAGAACACATTAACTTCAGAGATAACATTACAAACCACAAAGTGAAACCAGAAAATTCAAGTACATTCATACAAGTCAAACAAAACCCAGGGCTTGCACTTTTCCAGCTTCAAGTGGCAACCCAAGACGAAAGGTACATAGACTGACTCAAAATAACATTCATAAAAGGTAAAGGCAGACTTCAGGTCTCTCAAATGCCAAAACCTGTTAAGGAAAACAAGTAACGTGGGGTGAACTAAAGCTCAGCGGTGCCCAAACATGCAATCATATAAACAAATAGCGAACAATAACACCAAACTTAAATCCATCAAGTAGGAAAGCGTATAACAGCATAGGGTAGGATACAGGGGCTCTCAGGAGCCATTTTTCCACGAACTTGATCAAAATTAATCGCAGTTGACCCCTCCGTCAACTTTCACTATCTAAAGTCCATGTAGATTTTTTATTTATCTTAACACGCTCCAACAAACTTACTCCCACCGGACCCGTTCTTCTCATGAAAGGGTTTTGGTATTACTCGAGTATGCCTTTTTAAAGCCTAGTCGAGGAATTCACCCAGCGACGTCACAACAAGTGGTTACCAAGTCAGGATAAGAGGCCCTCCCACCCTAAGGTGTGGTACATTCCCCTGCCTGGTAGTTGAGTTGACGAGTTCACGCTCCAGTCAACAAATGCAAGATTTTGGTACTTGAGTTAGGATAAGAGGCCCTCCCACCCTCAGGTGTGGTACATTCCCCCACTCAGTACCTAACTAGTGCAAGCAAGATATTCGAGAAAACACTTCAAGCAATTCACCACTCGAAAGGCTAGTGCGATAAAGTACACACTGCCCACTTCGATGGATCAGGAAAAACCACTTTCCAATTATCACATAACAAGTCAAGAAAGCACTTTAACAAGATAAACATAGAACAAGCAAGGACACTCACCAAAAGTAAAGCTCAAAAGTCAAGCTGGGAATCGGAGTCCACGTCCTCGCTAAACCCTAAAAGACCAAGTTTTAAAACTATAAGTTTTACTATACAAGTTCTTGATTTGTATATAAAAGATTATCTGGTATACAACTAGTTTCTTTCCTTGAAATAAATCAACAATTCTCTTAAAATTAAAACTAGTAAAAGTGATAAAATATTTCGTATGGATTCTTTAAAGGTACCTCCTTTCTAGAGGTGTAAACTAGAACCCACTCACTTCAAATAAGTTTTCTTGCCGAACAAGTTTTCTCCGCCTTTCATTTAAAGTTATTAAAATCTCATGTTTTTGACAATTTTCCTCTAAAACAACTAGCCAGGGTCAGTTTTACGAAAAATTTTAGAGTTTGAAAGTTAGTGCAATCATTTCCTAAAAGTAATAAGGCTAGTTTAAGCAAAGGAAAGAATTAACTAGTTGGCAAGGTTTTAAAAGTCCCGACACTCGAATTTTAGCATTATCGCACTATACACAAATTCCATAGCTTGATACTAGGACAAAATATTCCAACAAAGCTTGGTTAACAAGTATTCGAATTCAAAGGACCAAAACGGACCTCACGATTCCAATTTACTTATACACTATATTCCAAGTTGCCAATATAGAAAAAAAATCGCAATTCAAACATCAATTTCACTAGGGCTTCATCAATCATTAGCCCTAGGACTCAACAGGTTCTATTCTAATCAAAATTAAACAAAGGAAGTCCAAGACATCAAAACAATTCCAAACCACAAGTCATGGACTTTCCAAGTGCATTTCGGCCAAATCACTTAAACAATTCTACCAAAAATTTAATTCTTGTAAAAATTATTCAAATGGCCAAGAGCTTCATCAATCATTAGCTCTTGACAACAAACAATCACTTCCTACTACAATTCAACCAGAATTTCAACCCAAAACAAAAAGAAAGTCACGGCCAACTTAACTCACAAATAACTCTAGAAATTCAGATTTTCTTTTCTCTTTTTTTTTTTTATATCCACGGCTCATTTCAGCTACATGCATGACCAAAAAATCAGTTAACTTTCAGTTTTAATCCAAAGCTAAGTTCGGCATCATCGAAAGTCACCATCCCACCAGAAATTCATCCAAGTCTTCTCGGTTGGCTTGCATGCAAGCAGATTCTGCATCCCTTCAATTTTCTTACTTACTCACGACTGATTAACCTCATGCAAAGCATAATCATCCAGTTTTTAGTTAGCTAAACACACATCTAATCTCAGATTACAAAAATTGACCATTTAAAGCTGCAATTTCCAGCTCAAACTCTCGGCAACTCCAATTTCTTTCAAAATCAGATTTCTTGTGACTTAATTTATCATCCAACCGCACCACCCTTACATGCATGCTCATAAACAACTTCATCTACCTATAATCAACTAGTCCAAGGCCAAAATTTACCTCAGCTTGATGCTCAACTCACGCGACAAGCAGCTGCAATTTTTTTTCTCTCTCGGCTTGCTAAGGAGCTCGTTACTGCTGGACTGAGCTTGGTTAGTGCAGGCTGTGGTGTTGGTTGTTGGGTTGATCACAACTGGTTGTAGATGAGAAAGGAAATGGACAGCTCGACAGTGATGAAGGAGATGAAGACAGATAACTCGCACAACTACCTCTTGCTCTCTCTCTCTCGGACAGTTCAGAAATGCAGCTCACTGACTCTCCCTCTCTCCCTTGCTCAAGCTTACAAACAAAATGGAGGAAGTTTGGCTCTCGGTCCTCTTCACCAGCTCACAGATGGAGTGGAGGAAGAACGGCAAGTCTCCCTCTCTTCCCTCTAGCTTACGGATAGAAAGAAAAGGAAATAAAGAGCTCGGCTCTCTCCCACTTTACTCTCGGACAGTTCATTGCAGACAAAGGAAATGGAAATGAGATGTTGTGGTGATTCGGGGTTGGTAGAATGGAATGCGATAGTGGAATGTTTATAGTGAAGTGTGTCAAGTGGAGCTGAGCTGGCAATATGAATGGTGGAGTGCTGGGGTGAGAAAAAAAAATGGAACCAGCAAGATGAAATGCTGGGATTTAAAGCTTGTCCAAGAAGGTTCCATGGCTGCATGGTTAATTTGAGATGGAGGAAGGCTATTTTCGTCTTTTAATATCTTGTTCGACCCTCCACTTAAATCCTTATTCATAACTAATTCCAAAATTTTACCCCAAATGAAATTCGATAGCCTATTAGTATACTAATCTCGTAAAATTCAATTATCGAGATTTAACGTCCTAAGTGCAGTTATAAGGGTTTTGACCTAAAACGGTTTCGTCTTAATTCTAGGTTCCCGTTGACACTTAACAATTATAAACACTTAAAATTAGCTATCGGAATTGAAAGAATTACTA